>NC_090764.1:66956292-67071292 GCF_036898095.1 Palaemon carinicauda | reverse complement strand
TAGGATTTTGCAACATACCTACGCTCATGTCTAGTTTCATTACCTGTCATAATTTTGGGCATGAAAATAAATGCTGTAGTATCTTCTCCATCTTTGCAAAGGTCACACACATCGTATTTTCCCACGAAATTTGCTTTAAGATTGAGCAAATATATATTATCATCATTATCTCTTACGCCTATTAACGCAAAGGGCCTCGGTTAGATTTCGCCAGTCGTCTCTATCTTGAGTTTTTAAATCGATACTTCTCCATTCATCATCTCCTACTTTACGCTTCATGGTCCTCATTCACATATGACTTTGTCCATAAAGTGTCGTATGAATAGGCTTTAACTTTAAATCACCGAAATACAATAAAAAAAATAAAAGAAAAAATAAAAGGCGGTTGTTATTCTGGTACACAAGTAATTTTCAACAAAACCAACGCAAGCGTTTAGTTTAACATGAGACGCCTATTGGCTTAATGCCATCTACTGTAGAATACTTTTAGTAACAATCATAATTTCGCCACAACATTTCGCTTGAAATCAAACATAGAAACCATTTGTTCTAAATGGAGTTGAAAACATCTAACAAAGTCCCTGTACACGTACAGACATACAAAATACAAACCATCCTATTACATATCTTTTCATTGAACATGCGCGGGGATGTTCAGTTGATATATTTGCTGAACTACCTATTATATCGTTCCCAAGATAGAAGAGTGTTATTTAATTTTATATCAGTTGAACTATGAGAGCCTCGTTCACCCATTGACGTAGCTATTGACGGTAGAAGATTTCTTAAATAAACAGAAACTTAAGTCATAGAAAAAATGTTCCCAATTACTCCGCTACGCATGTTTGCTGGCACTCTATCAACTAATGGATCGGTGACGCCAAGCTTCTTAGATTACGCTCGGTAATTCCTGTAGCCCATTATCACAATACAACAACAACAACAACAATAATAATAATAATAATAATAATAATAATAATAATGATAATGATGATAATAATGATAATGATAATAATAATAATAATAATAATAATAATAATAATCATGATATCAATAATAATAATAATCACAATCATAATGATAATAATAAATGATGATGATAATGATAATAATCATAATGATAATAATAACAACAATAATAAATGATAATAATAATAATAATAATAATAAGTTACTAGTGAGTATGCAGTACAGTATAAGAAAATTAAACAATTTTTTTAACAAGTTGGGAGTGCTAGGGAAAAAATCTTAGAAATATGCAAAGAAAAAATATCAGACTTGAAAAAATAAGAAAGTATAGAGAGCAAGCACTCAAGAAATAAATAAAAGGTAAAGTGACAAATGAAATCAAAAGAAAATTAAAAGTAAAGAAAAGAGAAATGTCGAAGCAGAGGTTTGTAAATGGCCATAGCAAAAGAGATTGACACTAAAAGTGTAATGAAGACAAGGTTGAATATGATACTTAAAATAAAATTATAGAAACAGGAATGAATATGATAGGTTTTGTGAGATGTGCAGAAAGGCAGATGATACAACAGGGCATTTGTTTAGCTGTGGAGAATTTAAAACATTAGAAGCAGTAGCATGCAATTAAGGAAATTAAAATTGCTGTACCAGACAAGGTTAACAAGATTTAATAATAAAACAAAAGATGAGATTATCAGGATTATTAAAGGGCTAAATAAAACAAATTGTGCAATTGATCCAACATAAAAATTAAACACAAAATATATGTAAACAACCTAATGTGCTAAGCCAGACAATAACATCACTTATTTAAAGCCACTTAAATATGTATAAATTAAGGAGGGAATGTGGCCACATATTTACACCTTTTTAACTCGCGTAAATTTTCAAACCTGTGATTTTGGGGTGATTCAGTTTGGGTTTTTCTATCTACCATGACACTTCCCCCAATGTTGGGGGGGGGGGGGGGTGTTAACCAACATAAAAAAAAAGAATTGTTGATTTTTCTTCTAACCGTTCATCTCTGCTTGATGATGGACTTGGCTGAGTTTTTTTTTTAGAACAGCTAAGGTGTCACAGGCCACCTTTCCTCATTATCTACAACAAATGAAGCTTCATATGCCAACTCCCCTACTGCTGCTACCTCAGCAGTCACCAAGGTGACCAGAGGTAGCAACAGGGCCTATCAGAACTGCTTCACAAACACTTTTCACTGCAGTCATTACCATTAATACAGTGGTTCAAGGGCTTTCAAGACACAGTTCACAATGGAGAGTTTGTCCTTGAGACTACCATCGTTGCTGACACTGCGATGTTTCAAGGGTCTTTTTGGGCTCAAGCCATGGCGTCCTGATGGAAGGTTCCTGTTTGGTAGCTTCCTTGGGTATAAGACTACTAAGATATTCCCAGAGAATTTAACCACAGGTTATCACAGAATTCTAACTTCTGGAGCGAGTATCTCAAAGGTTTCCCTTTAAGACATCGTAATACAACAGGGGACACGCATGTCTGATCGTGCCACATAGCTATCTCCACCCCGAACAGAGTTAACGCTTCGGTGTGTAAGGGCTGAGAATAGCTGGGAGCCGTTCCACAGCTAATCTCACTCGTGGCTACTACTGATACTCGAGACGTAAACAAACGGACGCCATTGCTCTAATGACGTCACGCGCGTCTTTATCCTTTGTTTAGTAGCTGCCCTACTTAGACGGATTTTCCCTTGTGTTAACTTTATCGCTTTGCATCTTCGCTATGTCGTTACCTTCAGCCTCGCCTTCTTCTGGAAAGTTGAGTACAAGGTTCCAGTATTGTTTAATTAAGCTCTGGCCGTAAAGTAAATATTATTTCGCGAAATAATTGATGTTTTGTGGCAGAGCTGTGCCTCTACCGGACCCGCCATTTTATGGCGTCGTTGTTGTTTTGCATGTCTTATTTAGTTAGCCACAACAACGCTTCCGGCATTATATACTAATCGAATACATTAGTTTATTTAGTCTTCATAGCTAGGAACTTTTATATCGTGTTTAGACGCTTTTTATCGGTCATCGATTGACCTCATACCAGTCGGCTACTATAGCCCCCAGGCCAGGAGCCTACATACAAGTGTTCATGCATGATTTATTAGTGATCCTAGACTAAGTTATGAAGATAGTGGCATTATTATTTTACAATACTTTTGACTAGTGATGCAAATGTTTTCGCCTTCAGGGACCATATAGGGGATAGGCTAGTCAGTGATTCTTTCTAGCCTAACCTAACCTTAGGACCCCTATATGCTTCCTTCATCCCCTGCCTTGGCATTCCCTCTATTTAGCCTTGATCCCTTTTCTGAGTAAAGGGATTAATTGTCTAATAGAGTATATATATCGCCTCTCAGTCCTCCCTAAAGGAATGAACCCCCTTTAGGATTGCGTCTGAGAGTGAGGTTAGGCTAGCCTACCTCTATGGCTAGGATAGTCTATGACTTTCCTGCGATAGCGATACGTCTTCTTCCTTGCCTAGTTCAGGACTTTTAGCCCTGATCTAGGTCGGGTTAGGAAGGTTTCTCTGTTCCATGCTGAAACTGTACTCTTGCACCGTTTTAGCCGATCAGCCTAATCTTAGGTTAGGGAGTGTCCTCCCTTCCCTTAGTGGCCGCTCTGGTACAGAAACCCTTCCTGGGAAGACCTCTCTCTTCTCCCTCCCCACCTATCTCTTGTATAGCCTAGCCTATGCTTAGGTTAGTTTATACTCATCTGTCCCCTGTCCTACAAATCCTCCTTAGGGTGGATGAGTAGGGCTACCCGAGCTTCCCTGTGCTGTCCGCTCTGGTACATATACCTTTATAGTGTCCTATAAGGTTAGTTACTAGTGTAGCTCTGCATAGGGGAGTCTCCCCCCCTCTTGGGTGTTCCCTAGTCCTCCCTTGGGCTACCTGCTCCCCGGTCCCTAGTGACCCCTGCTTATGGATGCTAGAGCCTGTCTCTATCATGGGTACACCCCCTCAGGGAGGGGGAGGGATGTCTGGAACCCTGACGGTACTTCCTGCATCCTTTCCCCCCCTCCCCCTGTCTCTCTATCTATCCGGGTGCCGGTCTCTTGCCGCCTCTACTGTCGGCAATACCTGCCTCCCTCTTGGTGACTTCCCTACCCTTGCCGCCAGCCCCCCGTGTATCGAGGGACTGCCGGCTGCCGCCGGCTACTACCGGCAGCTCTCCTACTCCTATCTAATCGTCCGCTTGCCGGTCGATCTCCGGAGTGCCGGCATATACTGCCGGCAACCCGATACTACCTGTACCATCCTTACCCCAGTCACCAATCTGGCATCCTCCGGCTGCCGGAGCCGCCGCTCCCTGCCGGCGTGCCGCCGTTGTGCCGGCGGCCGCCATCCTGGTATCTAACTGACTTTGAAAATTGTCTGTTCTAGTGCCAGAATCTACGCTGGAGCGAGCTCCGGCATGCCGGCGGCTTGCCGGATGCCCCGGAGGCGTCAAGAATACTTGCACCCCCTCTCTGTAGCTATCATAAGACTAAGATAGCCCTACATTGCAAATAGATAAGCTGCTTTGCTTTTAAGATCAGTACCTAGTACTGCTCTATTAGTGATCATGCTGTCTCTTTGCATTCTTCTATTTCCAGCATGCTATGTGCATCTTAGCGCGGCTGGTTGCCAGAAGCAGTTACCCTTAATGAGGCCTTCTGGCTCTTAACTGGGAACCGAATGAATTCGATCCCAACCTTGTCCTTGGCTTTCCATGGAGTTCCAATATAATGGGAATCCTAGGAAACTATATCCAATGATCTCGGTCATTTGGATTATCCCAGGACCAAGCCTATGGTAACCAGCCGGGCGAGATGCATGGAGCGTGTTCTCCTTTACTGTTTCATTCTCTATGCATCACACCTTCTTTAAGTTAAAATTAATGATTAATATTAACTTAATTTAAGAGCCATTCCTATGACTCCCCCATACTCATTTTCTCTTTCTTCCACAGGAGGAGCAGATGAAGTGTGACTTCGCCTACTGTGCTGTGAAACGCTCGCAGTTTTACGGACATACGGCGTGCAGGACTCACGCCCCTTGCTCAGACAAGAAAGGGGATTGGAAGTTCTGGAATCCACTGGAATGTACGGTCTGCCAGGCCTACCTAGTTGAGGCCTTCCATAACCCTCCCTCAGCGGAGGTTAGAGACATTGCTCGTGAAAAACTGCGCAAGTGGGTGCGTGGTTTTCAGAGAAATGCTACTGGACCGTACCTGGCCACCGAAGAACTGAGGTCCCTGTTGTTCCCTAAGGCCTCCCCTGACTCAGTGGTTCCAAAAGAAGCAATCCCCACTGTCCAAATTTCGGTGGAACCTGATGTGGTCATGGCTCAGTCCATGCACGAGTGTCGTTTAGATTCCGAGGATGATGAACGGATCTCTGACGTCTCGGAAGACACGGAGAAGACGCTTATGGCTCAAGGAGCCGAAGAGGACGAAGACAAGGTGGAATACACCGAGTCGGAGCTTGGAGCTACTCCCTCGTCCATCCCTCCGCCTACTCCTACACCGACGGAAATGTCCATTCCGTCTACCTCCTCGACCCCGGATCCTTCCTCTTCTACCCAAGAACTGATCCGACTGATTAGAGCTGTCATGGACGACAGACTGAAGGAGAACCAGGAGTCCATCAGGTCTATGATTGGATCCAGAGACCCGAAGAAGATCTCGGTCAAGGATCTCCCAGCTTGCTCTCATGCCAACCCGTGGAGGTATGCAGAGCATATGGTTATTGCGACCGGCAGGATCTTTGTTAGTGACAAAATCGGCACGGTCCCGCTGGAAGATGTGGAGTTCTTCCCAAGCTTCGAGGCCTACCCGGACTGTTACGTCCGGCTTCGTTCCGAACCTGCCTCGAAGGAGGAGACCGAACCTAAAGAAGAGATAGTGTTCGATCTCGCAAAGGCCCAGGCTATGCTAGCCTCCGCATTTAAGAGCAGGGGCTTTACCTGCTCTAAGCTTCCTGCCTTGAGCAAGAAGCATCCTACATATGTCGCACCTGACACTGCGATTCTTCCTTTTTTGGAAAAGGCCTTGGCTGCATGCCTTAAAGCGGCGGAAGAAGGAAAACCCTGCCCTGCACTGGAGGAGTGCAGACCCTTCTCCATCGTGACACCCCCTGACACTAGACAATGGAAAGATGTCCAACATACTTTCGTCGTGGGTAGGCTCGATCCTGACGTCGCCGGACGTCAGTTTAATGAAGACCTCCCTAAGCTCAATGATCACCTCCTTCCCCGGGAACAAGACACGAAGGAGAGGCTTGCGGCATCTCTTTCTCATCAAGTCCAACTTGAAGTTATGGCCTGTGACACAGCAGTACCTGATCACTACATGGTACTAGCCAAATCCCACTTACTCACAGTAATGAAGGACTTGTACCATTTCATAAAGGCTCGTAGAGCCTGTCGTGAATTCGTGTTTGTCGGTGCCACCGTGAAACACGAACCCCGGAGGCTGATTTCCTCCAACATCTGGGGAAAGCACCTGTTTCCTTCTGACCTTGTCAAGGAAATAACTGACAGAGCCGCCACGGAGAATAGGAACCTTCTCCACAAGTGGGGCATGTCCAGAAAAAGGAAAACCTCTCAGGACGATGGACCTCAGCCTAAGAGGAAACCTCAGAAGCCAAAACCCCAGCAACGTCAACAACGACGTCAGTTTCCGGGACCCGCTACCTCCCAAGTGGTTGCCCAACCACAACAGACCTTTCAATTGGTCCCCCAACCGGTGTTGTCACAGTCACCGGTCTTCACCCCTGCCTTTGAGCAGCCATCCACTACCTTTCATGCCAGAGGTAGAGGCTCGTCCAGGGGTGCAAGCAGAGACGCCTATCGTCGTCCCTCCAGAGGTAGAGGAGGAAAGGGAGCTAGCGGCCGAGGCAACAAGTCCTCGGGACACCAGAAGCAATGAAGTGCTTCCGGTGGGAGGAAGACTCCGCCAATTCCAGGATCGTTGGACCTTCGATCCTTGGGCACACAGCATCATCAAGAACGGTCTAGGCTGGAGTTGGGTGCAACCACCCCCAATCTTCCAGCGGTTCTTTCAACAATCGACCCCCATTCTGGAAGAATATGTTCTAGACCTCTTGAACAAGAAGGTGATAAGGAAGGTAAAGTCCACCAGGTTCCAAGGGAGACTGTTTTGCGTTCCCAAGAAGGACTCAGACAAGCTCAGAGTCATTCTGGACTTATCCCCCCTCAACAAGTTCATAGAGAACAACAAATTCAAGATGCTGACGCTTCAACAAATAAGGACCCTTCTGCCTCAAGGTTCCTACACGGTCTCTATAGACCTGGCGGATGCCTATTGGCACATTCCAATGAACCATCACGCTTCCTCCTACCTAGGATTTCGACTCCAAAGAAAAAGCTACGCCTTCCGGGCCATGCCATTCGGCCTCAATGTGGCCCCTCGGATCTTCACAAAGCTGGCGGATGCCATAGTACAACAGCTCCGCCTAAGAAACGTCCAGGTGATGGCCTACCTCGACGACTGGCTAGTCTGGGCTCCATCGCCCGAAGAGTGTACAAAGTCTTGCGACGAAGTTACCCAGTACCTAGAACACCTGGGATTCAAGATCAACGAGAAGAAATCTCGCCTCTCTCCGGCTCAGAAGTTTCAGTGGCTGGGAATCCACTGGAATCTTCAGTCACACCGCCTTTCCATCCCCCAGAAGAAAAGGAAGGAAATAGCAGGGTCTGTCAAGCGACTACTGAAATCCAAACGCATTTCAAGACGACAGCAGGAACGAGTTCTAGGCTCTCTACAATTCGCCTCAGTGACAAACCCAGTGCTTCGTGCACAGCTAAAGGATGCCGCGGGAGTCTGGAGACGATCGGCATCCATCGCTCGAAGAGACCTCAAGAGACGGCTTCCAAACAGACTTCGACGCCTCCTAAAGCCGTGGTCGGAAGCAATGGCCCTGAAAAGGTCCATTCCTCTCCAACACCCTCCTCCATCACTCAACATCCACACGGATGCCTCACTGGAGGGCTGGGGAGGTCACTCCCACCTGAAACAAGCTCAAGGGACCTGGTCTCCACTATTCAAGACGTTCCACATAAACATCTTGGAGGCCATGGCGGTCCTTCTTACTCTGAAGAAGCTATCCCCGCCGCCCTCGATCCACATCCGTCTAACCCTAGACAACTCGGTGGTAGTTCGTTGTCTCAATCGCCAAGGCTCAAGATCGCCCCAGATAAATCAGGTGCTTCTCCCAATCTTCCGTCTGGCGGAGAAGAAGAAGTGGCACCTGTCTGCAGTTCACCTACAAGGATTCCGCAACGTGACAGCGGATGCTCTATCTCGGACAAACCCGATAGAGTCGGAATGGTCTCTAGACGCAAGATCATTCTCCTTCATCTCTCATCAAGTCCCAGAACTTCAGATAGATCTCTTTGCAACGAGCGACAACAATCAACTTCCTCTGTACGTAGCCCCGTACGAGGACCCCAAAGCAGAAGCGGTGGACGCCATGTCACTGGACTGGAACAGATGGTCGAAGATATACCTGTTCCCTCCCACCAACCTTCTGTTGAAAGTCCTCTCCAAACTGAGAACCTTCAAAGGGACAGCGGCCCTAGTGGCTCCCAAGTGGCCCCGGAGCAACTGGTACCCCCTGGTCCTGGAGCTGCAGCCCAAGCTGATCCCTCTCCCGGGCCCAGTTCTCTCTCAACAAGTACAGAAGTCGACTGTCTTCGCTTCATCATCGAAAATCAAGGACCTTCATCTCATGATTTTCTCTCCCTTGCCGCAAAGAAGAGGTTTGGGATCTCGAAGAAAAGTCTAGACTTCCTAGAGGAATACAAGACCGAATCCACGAGACGGCAATATGAATCATCCTGGAGGAAATGGGTCTCCTTTGTTAAAGCAAAAAATCCTAAAGAAATCACCATTGATTTCTGTATGTCCTTCTTCATTCACCTTCATGGACAAGGATTAGCAGCCAATACGATTTCAACCTGCAAATCGGCTTTGACTAGACCAATTCTATATGCTTTCCAAATTGATCTGTCCAACGACATCTTTAACAAACTGCCGAAAGCATGTGCTCGCCTACGCCCAGCACCCCCTCCGAAACCGATCTCCTGGTCACTAGACAAGGTGCTCCATTTCGCCTCCAACTTGGACAATGATTCATGCCCCCTCAAGGATCTGACTCAGAAAGTTATATTTTTATTTGCTCTCGCCTCGGGAGCTCGAGTCAGCGAAATAGTGGCATTATCAAGAGAAGAGGGACACATCCTGTTTGCTGATTCAGGAGAAGTGACCCTCTCCCCTGATCCGACGTTTCTCGCCAAAAATGAATTACCCACCAAAAGATGGGGCCCTTGGAGAATATGCCCCCTGAAGGAGGATGTCTCTCTATGTCCAGTAGAGAGTCTCAAGGTCTATCTTCGCAGAACTTCAAACTTTGGTGGAGGCCAACTCTTCAAAGGAGAAACATCGGGCAGCGACCTGTCACTGAAACAATTAAGAGCGAAAATCACCTACTTCATTCGCAGAGCGGATCCGAACAGTACACCCGCTGGTCATGATCCTAGAAAAGTGGCATCTTCTCTGAACTTCTTTCAGAGCATGGACTTTGAGAGCCTTAAAAACTTTACGGGCTGGAAGTCCTCGCGAGTTTTCTTTAAACATTATGCGAAACAAGTGCACGAAATCAAACATTTTGTGGTAGCCGCAGGTAGTGTTATGAAACCTGCACCTAACTCTGCGTAGAACAGTGAGTTACTTGGGACTCTAACTCTTCGGGTGCCTATGTTGACCCTCGAGTGATTCATAGTGATGTCTAAAAACACTTAGTGCTTTTATAACTGTTCTTATCCCAGGTGAAATGTCATAGTGTCACACAAGTGCCGCATGCCTTGAGCATGATGTGTTATTTAAAGACTTGCGTTCCTCGAGAACGAGTACCTACTAATCCTGAAATTCCCTTTCAGATTCAAGAGCAAGCCTTTATTTCTATGTACATTATTATTACTGTAAATGAACTTTACTTTTGCTGTAAATTATTTAATTTCTGCATTGTGAAATAAAATTTCTATTTTATTACTTATGCGTCTCTTTCAGCTCCTACTTACTATGAAATACATACTGTCATAGTTTTATTTATTCCTCCTTTCTTATGGTCATGAAGAATTTAAGATGTCTAATCCTAAATTATATTCACCTTGTCTCAGTAAGGTTCCTACACGAATACTTACTTCTGATAATCAGGAGATGAACTCTACACACAGTGCCCAACCACCACTGGCCTACTTCAGAATGTTCCTATACAAATATCAAACATTCTGCTTCATCTCTAAGCTCTTAAAAGTTCTTCTGTCAAGATGAATAGCCCTTCAATACCACTTTGACGTCGGCATAGCCCATGGGAACTTCCTACCAATGGGGGGCAGGATATTTCGTTCCTATGGTTCTTACCTAAGATTACTTTGCTGTTTTGTCAATGCCTAGGCACTTAACTCTGGGGGAAAATCTACCACGATACATTGATTCTCTGGTACTCTTCCATCAGGACGCCATGGCTTGAGCCCAAAAAACGGATTTTGAGCGAAGCGAAAAATCTATTTTTGGGTGAGATAGCCATGGCGTCCTGATGGACCCTCCCTACTACTTCGTTCAGTTTGTTCCCACCCTACACAATTGTATCATGGTGATGGGCAGCAACTGGCGCCAGGATAAAGACGCGCGTGACGTCATTAGAGCAATGGCGTCCGTTTGTTTACGTCTCGAGTATCAGTAGTAGCCACGAGTGAGATTAGCTGTGGAACGGCTCCCAGCTATTCTCAGCCCTTACACACCGAAGCGTTAACTCTGTTCGGGGTGGAGATAGCTATGTGGCACGATCAGACATGCGTGTCCCCTGTTGTATTACGATGTCTTAAAGGGAAACCTTTGAGATACTCGCTCCAGAAGTTAGAATTCTGTGATAACCTGTGGTTAAATTCTCTGGGAATATCTTAGTAGTCTTATACCCAAGGAAGCTACCAAACAGGAACCTTCCATCAGGACGCCATGGCTATCTCACCCAAAAATAGATTTTTCGCTTCGCTCAAAATCCGTTTTTTCACCCATTGAAAGCCCAAGGTATGTCTCAACAAAGGCGACCTGTTTGGGATGAGAGGGATCCATCACACTGTTCATTACGACATTCAGTGGCTGAATGGGCAGTTTGAAGGGGAGAAACAGCTCACCTGTCTTTTCAGACAGATGACAACAAAAAAGTGCAGGCCTAAGCAAAAAAGAGGTGACATGTCAGAATAAGAAAACATGATTAATCTTTCTGTAGAAGAGCTCTTGATGGTTGTCTATAATTAACACAAGGAGTAATCTTGCAACCAAAACCTAATTGTGTGGCATGTACAATAACTAATTTAATTGTAAGAAATTTGGCAAACAATGTCAAGATGGATATTAACACAGCCTTGAAAATCGTGCAGAGATGTAAACAACATAGATATAAATACAAATGTACAACTTTCATTCAAGTTCAGTGAATAATCTATCCCAGAATGGGATGCTTCAGGAAATAAGAACCATTGAACTAATTCATACAGACATCATATCACTACCATGGAAATATCCCTGTTGTGATGTCATGCGCAGAGAATCTCAATAGGTAGGATATGAACATGGGAAAGAGAGAGGTAGCTAAAGTAAATCATGCAACAGATAAATAAGAAAATAGAAAGGATAAGTAAAATAAATCATGAGGGGTATAAATGAAAATAAAAAGATGAATAAACATAAGGTGTGAAGATAATAATTAACACAGTAGGACAGGAAATTTTGGGTTTTCTCCTAGTTCCATGCTGTTGGGGAAGTTTGATGACGCCCTCCAACATCTCTGGGAATCTTAGACACATACTTTCCACCCCTTTTTTTCGATGTTTCTCAAATTTAGCAAGCCGGTTGAAGGCATCAAGATTCAGAGGGGCTTTGATCATTCACAAAGAGCCACACGCAAATTGGTATCCAGATTAGCTGTTTCTCTCTTCTTCTTCATTGAGGAAGTTTCTTAGTTTCCACAGTAATGATTCCATTCAGTCCCCTGAACCAAATGGTCAACTTAAATTCAAACCTGGACTCCTCTCAAGAATTAACAAGTATTGAAGAGCAGGGTGCAGGGAGAGGCAATCTAGACCTCCTCTTGAGCTTAAGCTGCTTGGAGGATTTCCATGAGTTCTTAGGTCTCTTAAACTATCGTTAAGAGAATGGCATATCTTTTATAGTCATTCTTTGAGATAACAGATCTCAATATTCAGAACTTCAAGCCTTCTCCCTCTCCTCCTACAAAGGTTGCTAGTGGGGACAAGAGTGACACCTTTCTGGAGGTGGGGGTTGATTGGTACTACAATTCTTCCTTTAGTACAGAAGGAAAGAGAAATCCTGAAACTCTGTTTTGTTCTGGTTTCATGGAACATTTAGATACTCGCTCCCACAAGGGAACGAGAGTACCACCTTGGACGCAATCACATGAAGCCAAAATATTAAATTGACACTAGCCTTCAGAAAGAACCTGACAGTGGTGCAAGTGCTAAAGGCTGGAGTCTGGAAGCACCAGGTAACCTTTACAGCCCATTATCTATGAGACTATACCCGCAAGTCTTTGGACACACTTTCATTGGGACTTGTGGTAGTTGCTCAGCAGGATCTATAGCTTACCTAGTTCCTTACAGAAAAAGAAGCATTTTGTCTTAGATGATAGTCACAATGTTTGTCTCAGATAAGAGGTGGAGTGCCTGGCTCTTTTCCTGTTTCATGTCCTCTTTCTTAAGGTACAGCGGTCATACCGTTATTCACACTATCAGACATTGATAAGGGAGAGTTTCCATATTGAGGAACTCTTCTATACAAATCAGAAGTATCTCTTCCATCCTCCTAACTAGGGGGAGGATGGATAGAACGTAGGACTCATTATGTTTCATTGGTCATATATTGTGACATCAGATCCTTCCGAGGATGTAGGTTCTGCCTCAACTACCCCGAGAATGGATCACTCTTATACAAATTGATTTACACTGGCTGCCTATTAAAGCAAGAATTGAGTTTAGAATACTTACAGTAACCCATCAAGTTACCAGAACTGGATATCCAAAATATCTAAGAGAATTGCTATATACTGTATTGTGCAGCCAACAAAACCTGTTGACACGAGAATAGTTAGATAGTTTCATATTAATGGAACCTAGATATACTGTATGTCTACTGTAGGCTTTAAATATGCAGCCCCGAGACTATACAATAAGCTCTCACTAGCCATCCAAAAGAATGAATATATTAAAGCTTTCAAGAGAAAACTGAGGACTTTCTTGTTTTCTAAGTGCTTTGATAATCTGGATTTGACAATGAAAGAGCAATATGCAGTGTGAAATGCTAAATGCCTTGGAATGCATATGATAAAATGACTGTAAAAGTCCTGTAGAGAGTAGGGTTCCCCTGTAGTATAGGACCAGAAAAGTAGCCGTTAAAGTACAGTATAAGTATCTGTCCATGGACAGAAACCTAGGTTGACCCTTGAGAATCTTAAGTGTTAGCAGGTGGTAGGAGCCAACACTTCTACACCTCTATAAGGTTCGAGTGGGTAGATAGCCTGGAATTTCAAACCAAACAGATGGTTACTGAGGCTTCCTCCCTCCTACGGATGAGTCTCCTATTAAAAGGCAAACGTTTGTATTCGTGTATGAATAAATCACATATTTTTAAAGTAATTTGTTTTCTTCCTAACTATGCAAAGCCAAGGCTTTTGAATTTTACTTCCCTAGGTGAAGGTCAAAGTGTTATGTGGTTGTTTTGTGTGCTGGCTGGGGTTTGGGGTTTCCCAGCTTCCTTCCAATAGCTACCATACCTCATTTTGAATTCAAACAGCCAAGTTCCAGTTTTTAATGTTCCTTTTGTTTTTTTCCAGTTTTTACAAGTAATTGTAAGGTTCTTTAAATAATAACTATAGTGCTAACTTGAAATTTTATGTCCTGTAGTCCAGTTGTGTTTGTTAATATTACCTGGTAAATTTAAACTCTATTTGTATATGTAAATTAGTATTTAATCAACTATTTTTTATAATAGCGAACCAAAACTGAAATTTGTTTTGGATTAAAAATTTCCTTCACATATTGAATACTTATATGAAACTAGTTCTCTTACAAAAGTTACAAAATGAAATGGTATATGGCCATCAGTGCGTTTAGCATTTATATTTGAAGGAAACAAAATTGCAAAATTGCACTATAGCCAGGACGGGTATATTGTATCTTGCTTCTCTATAAGCCGGTCAAGTAGTTTGTACAAGCTATATTTCTGGTACAACTTGTGAGGTCTGGGTGCATTTTCTGATAAAGTTCACATGGGTAAAAAAAGTCTTAGAATAGCCTCAAAATTAAAATACTGAAAAAGTTATTTTATAAGATGATTATTTCCATGCTTGCCTGCTAAAGTTTTTATACCGATTATATTATTACACCTCTCTCTCTCTGTTTCAAAGCACACAGTTTTTGTGTGGGTTTTTGCATTTCCTCTTCAACCAAGTAGACAAGTTTTAATTTCTCTATAACACTTTACACCTTTCAGTACAAGTTGGGTTTCCTCTTTCGAATGAAAATGAAGAATTCAAGTACAATACAATAGTCTGAATATTTAATGGACCTCAATTATACATTGAACCCCAAGTGAAGAATCTCAGTGCTGCAAATAATAAACAAATTTATAGGATAATAAAACAATTGAAAAAATTGAGCATTTGTACAATTTATGCCAGAATTCAAGTAGCCACAACAGAAGAAAAAGAATAACTTCATAATATTATTGCATTTTTTTTTTCTATAGAGTACTGTGATCTTTGAACATAACATCTGTACACTAGCAACACTTCCATGCCATGCAAAGGTAGACACCAGCTAATCTGTAATTCCCCAGAAATATTACTAATGCTGTTGTTATTACATGCAAAATATTTCTTTCTTTGAATATTCAACTATACAGTAATAATTAAATAAAACATAATATTAATAAGTTCCTTTATAAATCACTAACACACTAAGTGTTGGAAAAGTTGTTCTCCATCCACTTTCTGCTAGTAGTACAATTTCTATTTTTCTAATGAATGAATTTGCCCAGGGTACCTTAAATTTGTAATCTCATTTCTTATGAGAATATCTACACATGTATTACTAAAGCACATACAGCATTTTGACCAATTTATTAATCTGTTTCTCACTCTGCAATGGTAAATAAACATCAGCAAATAGCTATTTAGTTTCCACTAGAAATTACTACTGTTTTCCTGATTAACCAATGTTGTGAATGCTCCAAATTACCTTGATTCCTCAAGCCCATTATGCACTGTACAATATAAAGCACATTAGTTATTGAGCTACGGAAATGGTTAAACTACAGATTCTTTTACAAGGCATCACTAAACATGTACATGACATGATTTACCTGTAGAACAGTAAAATGTGCTAGAAGTTACACTTCTTATCAAGATTAGTCTTCCTTTTGCATTATACAGTATAAACATATTGTCTGTCATACAATCTAATTATACTAACTATATACCTCTATACTTAAACTGTGGGTTATCTACATACAAAACTAATGATATGCATCATGAGACACAAATCAAGCCGTATATTTGTTGGTCAAGGGAGATGCCCCAGTACTTACTTGAAACTTCTGGTTCTTAAAGATCTTTTTCTTGTTACCAATTTATGACTGTGGTGAGAAATAAATGACTTAAAAAATTAAACTGTACAAAAAGTAAAAAAAAATAATATTTAATTCTTCTCCAATATGAGATACATCGCACTACATGATATACCTCAAAATTTCCTCTAAATCTGAAAAATAAATGGTCAAACAAAATCAGATAGTCAATAATAGCAAAGTACAGTACAAACTATTCCTTTAGTTAAGTGTGGACACAAATAAATCACAAGATACTGAACAATATTAATTAAATGCATATCTTTGAGTGAAACATTTTAACCAGCTTGTTTCCCATATATTATGTGCTGGAATGCTCACATAAGAGTGGGGAAAATTATTTGAGATAAATCATCTTGCTATAAAAATTTTCATCCTGCTTTAGAATTTTTTCAAATCTGTAATTCTTGCTTTCACAGGTTGGCTTCCTTTTTATACATGAAATATGAGATTATTTCTGCTTTGTTGGGTTTTGGCTGTACAGTATACCTAAAATTTCAACTAAACAGCTATGGAACAGATTATAGAGTATTTGGCTTTTTGAAAGCCCAGCTATCTTTTATAGTGAAACTAGATGAAGCATTACTGCATTGCTTTATCAAAGCCTATTTTGTGCATTGCAAAAAATAACAAAAAGACTTTGTTTCCCAAAAGGGAAGAAAGATATAACCTTACATCTGATGTCAATCAAATCACATTTTATATCTCTGGAACCATCCGAAATTACTTTGTGTCATTTCCTTAATTCATTGTTTTCTAATATAGTAATGCACTTTTTCAGCAAAACTTCTGCATAGTTTTGTGAACAACAGAAAGTTTTTGGTATACTAACAAGATCAGCTAATTTGAAATTCCTTATTCATCAATTTGCCAGACCATGCCTAGGTCTTGCAGCTACTTGGTCCTTTCACACTTCCCAAAAATCAACTCATTCTATCTCAAGGGAGAGAATTTTGAGAATGTAGCTAGAGGCATTTTGAAGACGAATTTTGCATTAAGCATATAAAAAATATATCCTAATTAGACTGCTTCTAAAGTAATATACAATAATACTGTACCTCTGTTTATCAGTAACTGAATACGAGCATAAAACTTCAAATTGGTTTACGAACATTATATCAGCCTGCAAGAAAAAAATGCCATACAAATATGCATTTTTAGTGGATAAGTACTAACAAGGCTCGAACATATTGCACACAAAGCAGTCGTGCGGTGCCCAGACACACCTTCCTAGTGTTCCCATGATTTGTATGCCATTTTGATTCACACAAGCTCATCCCCAGTGCCTGCTTGTTGGGACTTTAAATCTTTCACTTTTCGAGCAGCCCTTGCAACAGCATCATCTATATGCAGTATTATACAAAAGTCTCTGGTAAGTGTTTGTTTATTTAGTGGTGTGACTGGATAATCTTTATCAAATCATAATCGTTATTGTTCACCATCAAGTTAACAGTAATATTACAGTACAGCATCTAGAAAATGGCCCCCCAAAGATCACTAAGAGAGAACTTAAGAAAAGCAGATGATTACTGTGGAGGTGAAATGGAAATTCTTGAGATGTATGAACAAGGAACACAGGCGGCAGACCTTTCAAAAATGTAAAATCGTACAACACTGACAATTTATATGGTTCTCAAGAAAAAGGAAATCAAATCGATTGATGTTGTGAAAATGGGTGCTGTCATTGATGAAATAACAGCCAAGTGTCCCTGATAACATAAGAAAGTTGATTTTCATGTGGATAAATGAGAAGCAGTTAGCAGGAGATACAATTACTAAGAACACTATTTGTGAAAAAGCAAAGTTATTGTATGCTAACCTTGTTAAAAAGGTTCCAGGTATGTTAGCAGTCTTGTACGCCATCCTGAAGTTACGAGCTCCATTGTGAAGGCAGCAGAGGCATTTGTTGTAGAATTTAGAAGGTTTATGGATTCTTAGTCTTTCATGACACAGCTAGTGTTCACTTGTGATGAGACCGGTCTGCTCTGGAAGATGATGCCCAAGAGGACCTACATTACTGTAGAAGAAAGGGCAATTCCCAGTGACATGCCCATGAAAAACTGTCTGACCCTACTGTTCTGTGCTATTGCCAGAGGGAATTGCAAAATCAAACCTCACCTGGTGTATCATGGAAAAATTCCACGAACCTTTAAAAAGTACAAGGTATAGAAGAAGCAACTGAATGTTATGTTAAGGTCAAACAACAAGTCTTGGGTGATTCACTTTTTGTTTGTGGAATGGGTCAATGAGGCTTTTAGTCCCAAGTATAAAAAGTATCTCATGGAGAAGAACCTCCCTCTCCAAGCTTTGTTACTTATGGACAATGGTCCTGTCCATTCTCCAGCCATTGAAGATGACCTAATGGAGGAGTTTAAATTTTTCAGAATAAAGTTTCTGCTGCCCAACATCACTCATGTACTCGAACCCAAGGATCAGCAGGTGATTTCGATTTTCAAGAAGCTGTACACAAAAGCAATGTTCCAGCACTACATCGAGGTCACTAAAAGGAATAAGTTTACCCTCTGGGACTTTTGGAAAGGACATTTCCACATTGTCAGATGCCTCATAATGATTGACAAAGCATGGGAGGGGGTCACCAACAGAACCTGCAATTCTAGGAGGAGGAAACTGCGGCTGCAATGCAGTACTGAACGCAGTTTCGAGGGATTCAAACCAATGAAGGAGGCAGTTAACGATGAAATTGTCTCCTTGGTCAAGACAATGGGTTGGTGGTAAACCAGGATGACATTGGCGATCTTCTAAAGAAGCATAGCAAGCATATCTAACAACTGAGGAGCTGGTGGAGTTACATAAAGAGCAGAAAAAAGAGGTTGCAGAGATTTCTTCTTTTAAGAAAAACCAGTGACAAACCTCTTGCTTGGAGTGAAATAAGGATGTTGAAAATGTGGGAAACTGTAAAGCTTTGCAGAAACATATCACCTGGATAAAGCTTTGGCATGGCAAGCAGTAGTCCAACAATGCAATGTCACATTTCCAAACGATTTTAAAGAAAAGATAAAAGCAGTCGTCTCTAGATAGATTCTTTGTCAAAATTGAATGTAAGAGTGAAAAAGAAAAGACGACCTAATGTCCAGATACAGTAGTATGAATTAAGTGAATCAGTTGGTGATAGTGAACTTTGTACAAGAGAAAGAATTCCCAATATTTTACCAGAAGTTCTCAAAGGTAAACTACGAATTAATTTGACAATATATTTCTGGTATTTTTTTTTTATTGTGAATTAATAATTTGTATTTATTCATGATGTTAGGGGTTATAATCCCTTCTTTAAATAACATTGCAAACCATTAAAACGAGTGTATACATGCATTGCCTTAATTTCCCATAGGAAAAATGGTTTAGTCTATGAGCATTTTAGTTTGTGAGCTCACTTCACAAATGTATTAAACTCATACACTAAGGTACTATTGTATTGTTGTTTGTTAGTGTCGTTCTTCAATCAAAATTACTGTAGTCATGTAAGAATTCCTTAGAGTGGGTCTGATGAAGTATGCATTTCTTCAGCTTTGGAATGATTTCTCTCTCTCTCTTCTGCAGCTGGCTAGTTGTTGTAAGAGGGTTACTATAGTGCCAAGTCAGGCTGGTTGCCTTTCATATCCCTCCCTTTACAAGGCTTCAGCCCCTTTGATATTACCCACTAATTCAAGGTCTGTAACAATAAGATAGGATACTGCCTTTTCTTTGCTTTCTTTGGTAGCTTTGAATGACTTTTCATTAGCTTACATTTTTGGTTTATGCCAGGTGACTACCCAAATCCAATGTTTGCCATTGTCAATATGGTTTAATCTTGTCAATGTTAACATTGTATCCATGCAAAAACACCAATTTTTCCTCCTGTCTTTGTCACTCTTGCATCTAGAACATCTGCATCCAGTCTCCTCTGCTATCACTCACTTCTGCTAATTGCTATGAATCGTAAGTCTCCACTGTGCCAGACTTATGTCTACAATTATTACTGCAAGTCTTATTTGAGCTACAATGTAAAGTTACACACTTGTGCCCAACCATACCTACTATTACTTGTTGTTAGTTTAATTCTTCCCATTATTTTATGTTTGTAACTGACCTCCTAATTCTTCCTTTCACACACGATCACTTGATCAGTCTTTAGCTGTTTCTGCATTCAGTCACATATCTGTCACAAGCTGCTTACCTGCAGACTTGTACAGACAAGCACCTACTGTACTTCCAGTATACCATACAGTATGTCATTTTCCAACATCCAGTAATACTTCAGCTTCTACCCACTTGCCAATACAGTGTAGTCTTTCTTACATGGATTAACCACCTCCAGTGTCTTACTTGGTCTCGCTTAAACATGTATTCAACTTGTCTGTAGCCTCTATCAACACTACAGTTAGATTTTCTATCAACACTACAGTAAGATTTGTTGATATTAACTGTCTGTTGGATAGTCTCAGTGTTCTGCCTAGAATGAGACTACAATATTTGACAGAATAACTCACTATAGTAGCAAAGGCTGCTCAAGTTTTAGCAAATATTTCAGCACTGGCATTCTCATACTAACACCAGTTGCAAATCCTAAATGGTATAAGGTTTCCCATTTTTAAAGCTGCTCCCGTTATTCAAGGTTCAAGGAACATTGCTAGTAATTGGCAAGATTTATAAAAGTGCCTTTTTTTATGTATACTGCAGCTGCCCTTTTGTGTGGATAAAAGGAAAATCTTTTCGAACACACCTTTGAAGAAGCCACATCTAGTCAAAGTTTTGGACATTTAGTGCTTCTTTAATGAGGAATTCTTTTTGGATCCATAGATTTTGTAACCTTGACTAATTAAACTTTACACGAACCATATGATCATTTTTCTTTTACATTGAAATATTGTGTCTGGGATTTTGTGTAACAAATCAAATATACTATATTACTGTATATGGTATTGTGAAAACTTTCTTTTACAAACTGCATATGCACATAGTCATCATAAAAAATACCTTTAGCACAAATAACAAGCAACTAAAGGTCTTAAGAGAACTGTTTAAATAACAAAAGGCTAGCTTTTCACCAACAAGGAAAGCAATCTTACAAATATTCAAAACAAATACAATGCTCCTAAAAGAAAACGTCTTTTTTTTTTTCTTGGTACAGAGCTGTACTATATTAACCTGGATGGTAATGTGTTAGATGAGAATAATATTACTGGTAGAAATAGTCTTAGGTAATTCTCACTACATATCCCTAAAAAGATGCAACCTATAATTCACAATGACGAAGTAGTTTTACAGGACTAAATACTTGTTTAATTTGAGAACAAAAGTTTGTGATACAAAAAAAGTAACTTCAGAGACCTCAAGGCACATCAAACCAGTGGAAAACTTTAAAAAAAATATTATATAAAAACTTAAGAAATTATGAATCTAGCATAATTGTATGAGCAATATTGTGTGCCATTAGCTATGGCCGAGAAAACTACAAAGGTAAAAGGTAGAGATGAAACTGAAAGGACCTTGCTAGATCTGCCTAACCAGGACATAAAGTTGTACTGATAGTACAAAAAATATGGTAAGGTAAAACCCATTTAAGCTTTCAGCTGATCTAATTGATGGACAACGTAAATAGATATGAGTGCAGTATGGGTATAGTATTCCTCTAGATTTTCATATGGAATTGTTTAGTATGACGAGTACAGTATCTGAATATATGGTGAAAGGTATTGTACACTTCACATATTTCTTAAAGATGCCTTCCACAATATATGGAGGCCTGATCTTTCCAGTAAAAAAACAATTTAAATAATAAAATTAATTATTTCCATTGTTACCCGATGATCATATTACTTATGCCTTTGAAAGCCTGGAATGTTGATGCTACCCCTTAGAAATAAACCTCTTCTATTTTCTTTCCTTCCAATATAACAATGTCTCTAGTAAAGCAATAAGACTTAGGTGTCTAACAACAACAACATGCTGTGTATATCATACTGCATCTTCAATCCAAATCAAAATACTTCTCTATACTTTTGATGCCACTAACCAGTGTGGATGAGGGTGAGCATATACTGTTAATGATCATTAGGCGAGTATAGAAATGATAAATTTTAACTTTAAAATCCTGTATATTTCCATGAACCTCCCCTATGTTTATATGGCTGACCCCCACACTTTACATGTAGTGGGTAGCCAGTGGAGAAAAGAGTTATGGCAGGTAGTTTCACACAATCAATTAAATATCTTCTAATTACTCAATTACATAACTAAAATCTTTAATTACTGTGCTACACATGATTTTCGATAAACCAACAGATTCTACAGCTTTGAAACATACGACCCCAAGACTATACAATAAGCTCCCACTAGATATCCAAAAGGGGGATGATATTAAGGCTTTCAAGAAGAAACTGAAGGGTTTCTGGTTTTCTTAGTTCTTTGATGATGGTGATTTAACAATTTACAAGAAATACGCAAAGTGATACTCCAAATACCCAATAATGTACATGACAAACAGATCTTGTAGGTCCTGTAGTGCGTACGGTTTCCCTGTTTGATAAGACCAGGAAAACAGTGTTTTAAAGTAAAGGAAGTTCAAAAGGATGCTAGACCTTAACCCCAGAAGTGGAATTCTACTAAGCTAACCAATTAAATTCACACCCCATCAGACGGCATGTAAACCAGGACTCCATAAGATAACATTTAGCAAATACAGATTTTGGATGCCATAGAAGTGTTGCTAAAACCCTTTCAAAACAAAAGATTTAAGCAATATTTTTAGACATACAGCAGCTGTATTTCTTATATCATAAACCCTAGTGTTTAAATCATTCATTAAATGTGAATCCAATTCTTTTTGAGCTTCATGTCCTAATAGTATAGTAATACGGTGCTGTACTGAATGACATTGCATTCTTGGACAGAGGTTGTGTTGTGATTCTAATACCACAAAACAAACTAGGCACATTACCTCTCAAGGCTGTATGATCATCCAAATAATATTGAATAGTTTTCAAAGAAAACCATCTCCTGAATAAACAACCTCTAATCTCCACAGAATCATCCGAATAAATTAAACAGCTCGACTGGTTGAAGCGAAATTATCACTTTAGTGAACGACCACTTCCTTTTGTAAAAAAAGAAAAAACCAATAGAAAAAAAAAGAAAAAAAAAAGGAAATGAAAAAAGGTGTTGAACTCATTTCATCTAAAATTCATTTTAGCTCTGAAATCAGGCAAAAATAAATAACTTTCTGTTATAATTTCCCAAAAATTCCTCAAAATAAATTGCTTGCCTTTCGCCAATTCGTTTTCTAATGCCAAGGCCAACAGAAATGCTATAAATTTTACTGTGGGTTAAGCAAGCGTGTTTAAAAGGTTCAGAACATGAACTCTTTAAATATTATACCATTACATCCAAAATTAAAAAAAATAGATATGACTACTAGAAATCTTTTGTTGTAAAATGATCTAAAACCATCCGCTAGAATGGCAAATACGGATAAATCTAATTTTATTGTTCAAACAGAAATCAACATGCAGTATTTTTATACCTTCAATGACTGAAGTTGAAAATTTCTTACCACAGAAAATGAAAAGTAAAAAGTTGAAAATATCATTAGAAAAAATTCTTATAAATGATAAAGTCCTCAACTTCACACTTATTGAAATAAACTTTCCATTGCTTTTAAATACAGTATTTCATCATAAAACTGTCTTGGGACCTAATGGCAGCCAACATAGAGGACTTTAAAGTCATTTATTCCCATTAAAATATCTCCATATCTTAACTAGAAACTTCATCCAACGGATAAATCTGTAAAAGATCTCCTATCAACATCCTCAAATAAATAATCTTCTGAATTCGCAACAGAAGATACTTTACACACAGATCATAAACCCCAAACTCTTTTGAAACTTGAACAACTATTCGTGTTGAATCTTCACCCTTGCCAACACGTAAAAAACCAGTTGTTACATATAATAGAGTTCTGAGTCACAGGATATGTAAATATGGACCATCATAATGGGGGAAAACTTGAAGGACTGGCCTAAGAACAAAAGAATGCCACTTTTATAGGTAGTACTGTATACTACAACCTTCGAATCACTGACAAAGAGAGTGAATTATTCTAATTAAGATGGACAGGAAGGAAGACAAATACATGTATTACATAGATGGAAACACTGAATCTCCTTTCTTCATTACCCTTAGAACTATTGAGGGTATTTCCATGGAAAAATTTGCGAGAATTGCAGACTTTTCATAACTGAGATAACCAAAACTGGTTTCTACCTCTTCTATCAAAAATTTTACTAAAATTACAACCACAAGATTAAAAAATTAGATCCTTTGTTATATTTTCTAGTTAACTAGGATCGGTTCCTTAGACAAGTGAAGCCTGCGGGATAGAGAAATATGGGAAGCTCCTTTGACTACAGCCCGCACCCACGGATCAGGACGAAGCCTCTCTACGCAACCCTACCTGATAAAATTGAGGAAATTTCTTTGGTTAAAAGTATACTACAAGACCGATCCTCTTTAAGGGAGCCTTTTATATTAATCTTGATTTTTGCTTGTTCTCTTTCCAAAAGGATTGGTCATTTATTCACTGCGTTCCCAATTCTAACTTCTCCTGTCTTGCAATTATGAAAAGATATACAAATATTAGAAACTGTATCAACATTCTGGGTACTTGTTAGCTTTGAGTAAACATTTATTTTACCTTTCATTAGTCAGTAAACAATACTTGACTACATAAGATGCATCAAAGACCATGTAGTGTGAACCTGAAATCCATTTTATATTAACCAGAATTACTGTTTTCATATCAAGGGGTAATATCTGGACTCAACCTCATTTAAATGACTGGCAACAATAAAAAAACAGATAAATATATTCATTATTATTTGAAGCTAAAAACTTCAGTTTAATCATATATATCTTTTGATACTACACGTCCAAATATTTCAAATAACTCATAAACTCTCTAGTGATGGGGTCCAGGGAATGCAGCAGATCATGATCCAGAACTAGACTGGCAATGATCTCTCTCGTGGGATAAAAGGCTTTAACAACAAACTGGAAACTTGAATTACCAGCCTTACTTTGTATTTCACATACCCATTCATATATCTTATCCATAACAAACTAAGTACCATAAGTAACATATTTGGATAAGTAAATATAATTTATCTTAAAAGACTATCCTCATTTTCATCTTTTAATAATTTACTTTAAGACATTACTGTACTAAAGTGTTTTCAATTGTTTACAAGAAAGAATGGGACCTGAAGTGTATTTGATTAAGGGACTTATTTTTGCATGTGAGGAGCTATCTTTAATCCCTCCATTTACCCCTGAAAGAGAAAAACTTGTGATGAGCAAGTGGCCGAGCTTGTAAGGGAATGAGACACAGCCATTCAAAATTGAAGCTACTGTAGGGTTGTGGTGGCTTACGTGGTAACGTCCCTAACTGATAATCGCCAGACTGGGGTTCGAGTCTCGCTCAACCTAATCAGATCCTTTGGTTGCTGCAATCTCACTATCGTTGTGAGCTAAGGATGGGGTTTTTGGGGGAACCTGTAGGTCTATGTGCCAAGTCATCAAAAGCCATTGCCTAAACCTCCCTGGACATAGCTTGGGTAGAGAGGGGGCTTGGATGTTGATCATACGAATGTGGTTAGTCTATAGGGCATTGTTCTGCTTGCTAGTGCAATGTCACTGTCCCTTGTCTCTGCCATTCATGAGCGACCTTTAAGCCTTTGAACAAGAAAATCTAGAATCTTACATATGCCTCGCATTTACCATGTTCTATCAATTGTGTGTAACAAAGTTCAGGCTTTTCTACGAATCACAAGGCGACTGATCCGCAGAACTTGACTATCTGCGATCCATTGCCCAAGAAGGTTGTCATACTAACCAGTCTACTCACATGGACTATTTCGAAGGTGGTTGAACTAACCAATCTACTCAGACAGACTATTTCAAAGGTGGTTGAACTAACCAATCTACTCAGACAGACTATTTCAAAGGTGGTTGAACTAACCAATCTACTCAGACAGACTATATCAAAGGTGGTTGAAAGAAGACAGACTATATCAAAGGTGGTTGAAAGAAACACATCCACTTTATATCTGATCACCTGAGGACTTACAATGACACTCTTGAGACCCGGGTTTTTGCAGCACTCTAGATATTCCTCAATAAGTCTTAAAAGATGGTATCATTATTTTGTATAAAAAACAATAGTTTGTTCACTTTTAAGAGTATCAGCCCAAGAAGGAATTAATACCTAAAACTAACCAGGTTCATATTGTTAAAACAATTTAAGGTGTCCTTTTATGAAGAGAATTTCCATTTAAGGTATTCTTTTGAGATTTTCAAATCTCAGCCTGTATAGGGTATACTGTAGACCAAAGCTTAATTTGGTATGCTAACATCTGGGATTACACATCTACTTTCAAGTATTATAACAGATTTATCTAAGCCTGTCAATATATGCCGCCAGTTATCAAGTCTACTTGTCAGGATTGAGATGTGGTTCTACATATGTAGGAGGTTTGATTTTGAATCTTTAGGAAACTCTCAATTATATATTTAACAGCTACATGCTTAATAATTTTCATGTACTGTCTTTTAAGGCGAGTTCTAGGAGGTTTAAGTCGATTGTAAATTTGACTTAATTCAGAGCTAAATTGTTTTAAGATTAAGAGACAGTTACAATTTCTTTTTCCAACTACCCCTTCAAGTATTTCCTCTGAGAATAGTGATCTTTGTTCAGTAAGAGGCGTTCAGTATATTTTGAACAAACTATGGCCATTGTAGATAGTGCCCCTAATTGACTATGTGAGATCAAAAAGTCAATTCGTCCTCAGTCCAAAAGGTAATGTTATTTCTTGTTGAAGTTTCGGGCTCAGAAACTCACCAAGTTTGGATTCAAATCTTATATAAGCCTTGATAATTAAGGTTCTAGATATTAGGAGTAAACCTACATCTCTTAATGCAAAGAATTTTAGAAACAGTTCAATAACGTACCAGTTCAGTGTTCGATGGACTGTATCTTGATGAATCTTGACTTTCTTATTGAAATTATTGGACTCTAAGTCTTCTAATGACTGTTGCTGTGGTCTCCAAATTCTTTTTTAACCCTATGAGGTTATAGATTTCTTTTGCGATATTTCAAATTTCGTTAAAAAACAAATCTGGAGCCCTGTTTCTTAGATGATTTCAATTAAAATTTAAACTTATTGAGTCTAGAATTTTAGCTATGTTGAACATTTCAAATTTTTGTTGACCTAACTTTTCTTACAAGATTATTTTGTAAAATGTGACCTGAAGAGGCAAAACCTGATGAATGGAAGCTAGGAGTGTTGGGGAAAATTAAAAAAAGAATGAGACCTAACTGACTACAATAATCAAAGGCATCACACTTACGTCAGTTGTTATGAAATCATATAGTATTTCTAAAGAGACTGAAGGAAAAGAATGATGAAAAGCTGAGAGATGAACAAGCAGGATTTAGAAAAGGTAGAAGTTGTATTGACAAAATTTTCATTTTACAACATGTACAACAACGTGTAGAATACAGAAATCCACTTATGATGACATTTGTGGATTATGAAAAAGCCTTTGATAGTGTGCACTAGCCAGTTTTGTGTTGTCCTGTATTATTATGGAATTCCACATTATGTAAATTTGATAAAGCCTATTCATGAGTATATCATGTGCAAAGTTAATGTTAGTGAAGTCCTATCAGATGAATTTCCAGTGAACAGCATAATACACAAAAGGACTGTCTTGTCACCTATGTTGTTTATCCTCCTCATGGACTTTGTAATATGCAGAACAGTTGGGGATGGTGGAAAAAGATTGGACTGTATTGATAATAGGAAACTAGTTGACCTAAAGTATGCTGATGATGATGTCTTTGTTAGCAGAACACCACAGGATTTGTAATGCTTGCTTACCAGAATGCATGAAATATCACAGCAGGTTGGGCTCAAGATGAATAGAAGAAAGACAGAGATGATGTATTTACTATGGTCTCTAATACAGGGTCTTTAGAATTGGAGCTTAATGAAAGATTGAAAAAAAAGCAAATCAAACAATGGTGAAGCTAAGAAAAATTTGGAAATCAAATTGCTTGAAATTACATATAAATGTCAAACTAAATATAAGTTTAGTGAGATTTGTGTTATAGTATGGACATGAGTTGTGGTATGGCAATGAAACAATCACCAACAGATTTAGTAGATTTGAGAACAAAGCCCTCAGAATATTGGGAGTTGAATAGCAAGAGGGGATTAGAAATGAAGCTATGAGAGAGATTACTGGAGTGCCACGTGTGGATGAGATCATGGAGAGGAATAGATGGAGATGATTCGAGCATGCTCTTCCCACACCCCAAGAGAGATTAGTTCACCAAATTTTTAATTAGGCTCCACAAAGATACTAGAAGAGTTGGAAGACCCAAGCCTACATGGCTGAGGACTATGAAGCATGCAGTAGATGATGAATGGAGTATTTATTTAAAAGAACAAAATAGAGACGACTGGCAAAATCTAACCGAAGCCCTTTACATCAATAGACGTGGGAGGAGATGATGATGATGATTTTTTCTTTACTGGTGTCCCATCTCCATCCGTGTGGGAGTCAGCAATAAGAACACCAGGGAAGGTTCATAAAAATAAACAGAATTTTAATGATAAAATGTTATATTTCTACACTCACCTGATGTTCATATACACGTCCTCCTGTCTCCCAACTGACTTGTGATGTCAAGGAATAGGGAATACTTTCAACTTCGAAACTGAAGAATGGGCAACTCTTACCATGTTATTGGCTGCTACCCTCCAGATTGTCTCGTTATGTTACTGGGGCCATGTGTCTTTTGAGAGGAAAGGAAATTAGATATTTTTAAAATATAATTTGTCGGTAACCTCTGATAAAACATGCTTCTGAAGAAGCATTAATAAAATCAGGCGAGTATAACAATAAGAAAAAAACAAACTATAATTAAAATTTTAATTTTGACTCTGCAAAGACATTTAAATTTTTCTGACCTTTAATCTAGTAGCTACAAAGACATGGGATATACCAGATTACCTCGTTAATTTCTTTTATGATATCTGCAACACTCCATGAAGATACTACGAGTAAAACTTACCCTAAAGATATACAGGTAAACTTTTGTTTACTCTTGGCAGTTTTCTCACTCTGAGGAACCTTGCATTTGTCTCCTTGGATTCCAGTAGAATGAATTAATATGTGGGAATCTATATATAGTAATATATTCCACATAAGTTTTGTTTAACACCTGTTCTATGTTAACCATCAGTTATATACTTTTGCATTTATTTTTCACATATACTTTGGGAGAAAAATTCAGTATGATATTTCAACCATATTGATAGAATAGTAACCTACAATCATCTTGCATCCTTCTTAAAAGATACAGTATCTCAGTGCACAATAGGCGTTCATGTCTTGGGCTTTCCCTGGGTAGCTGTATCAAGCTTTATCTTCAATTGATTATGTGTAAGGATCTTATATCGGATGACATATCAATGGAATTTAAGAGCTCTAATATAATGCATCTATATCTCAATGCCAAAGAAAGATTTCCCCCAAAATTAAGGGAAGCAGCCATACTCCTAATATCATGTACTGTACCTTCACTTTTAAGCCTTTTATTAGATTTGGATCTAATTCCCTGTGAGCTTCTGTCACCAAACTTTAAACAAGGAGTGCCATTGCAGTTTTGGTCAAAGGGTGATTACATTAAGGACCCTATTCCCACGATACAAATACCTGTAGTTTTTCTCCAAAAAGTACTGAGCAGCTCTCACTGGCACCCTTGACAGAATGCTAAACTTTAAAGAGCTCACAAATAAAAGCAAACAAGGTTTCATCAAGGAACAACCTGCTCAGAAAACTTGCCAACACCAGCTGGGGAAAGAACACTAAGACTTTGAGGCAATAAGCCTTTGCACTTTGTTACTCTACAGAGGAGTACTGTGCACCCAGAGCTAAATAGGTCCTGTCAGATCATTACTGGTACTCTAAAAACAACACCTCTACCATTCTTTTTTTAAATAGCAGGTATCCAGCACCCCATATTTGATGAGAAATGCGAGCAAAAAGTGAAAAGAATAAACAAATTAATGACCCTAGGCTTCCATTCCATAATCATTAGGAAACAAGGCACAAGGCGAAGACTGAAATCCTGTAAAAGCTTCCCAACAGTGAATGGACTAGAACCACTCCGGGCAGTTGCTCACAGGCTACAGATGTGGTGGGAAAGTGACCATTGGCCATCCAATGAGGCACTGCCAAGCCCAGACGAACGCCTCCTCAGCAGAACAACCCTCACCTAGAAGGACTTGGTAACCCTAAACAGAGCATGGGTAAAATTGGGCAAAACTGGAGATAACCACCATCCCTGAATGCCCATGTGGGGCAACACCACAAACAATGGGATACATCCTACAAGGGTGCCCACTGGGCCCTCATTACTCAGATCAAGACCTGAGAGAGGCAAATGACAACGCCCTCCTGTGGGTTCAACATTCGCGCAAAAAGATATAATAATGATGGGAACATTTGCAATGGGCGCTAGGCAAGACTTGTCTTGACCATTGAGGTACTATCACCTACATTCACACTGTTAGAAAATATCTGAGATATATTGGTGGCCGAGTCTATATTAGTTTGTTGTTCACTGCCACCTGAAATAGGAACCATACAATATGCCACACCATTAATATATGAAACAAGTGGTTGTTCATAATTGCTTACTTCAGTGAGCAGAGGGATACCAACTCAATCTTCTATCTCGGAAGAGAGGTCCATAGGAACTGACTGGATTATGGAAATGCAAAATTTATGAATAAGTAATCTTAGAGTGCGAGGCTGTTAGAGAGGTGTGGTGTACCATCATAATCCTTACTGACTGATGCACTAGCACCACAAGGAAAAACTTGAGGAGTTAGGCTACAGTTCAAAACTGGGCATGTTAAGTTAGAATCTCTGATTTTGCCCAAATTCTCACTGGACTTCTCAAATAGAACAAAAGATGCCCTAAAGGTCAAAAGCTTATGAAGCTCATTATCATCAAAGCTGGAAAGCTCGTTAATGACTGACGTGGCATTATCATCCTCATCCCCAGTATTGTAAATCTAAGTAGCCTAGTCTTCTCTGGATTTTCTCCTATACTGTAATAAAAGGTAGTTTTCTTTTACATTTGGAAATTTTAATTTGGGCAGCAACCATTTGAACATACTTTTCCATAATATGAATAGTAAGACCTTTGCATTCCACTAAACAATTATCCAAACCACAATACTGTCCCTCCTACAAGAGACAAAGTGAATAGTGATCATGAATGACCAAAAATAAATCCCTTGAATAATCTACAAAGAATTACAAACAAATCCAGAAGTAATCCCTTATAATCACTACTAACATAAATAACACTATTAATGGTTTCATAAGCCAGAGCATGGTAACCACTTTTGATTTGATACCAAATTGACGATAAGACAAAAACAAAATCAAGAGCAGTTGACCAACACAATGATTACTAGATTGCCTCAATACTGGGCTAGAGCCCTAAGCCTATTGAAAGGAAGAAAACAGGAAAAAAACATTTATTTTTGTTGGAGTAATGTCAATATAAGCCACACTTCAAGAAGGAAGCAATATGAACATCATGGGAGATTCATAGAAACAATTCAGTCCAGACATCAGAACAAAAAATTGTACTTCAGTGGAAGAAATCAGAGCATAGTGATCAGGAAAGAGGATTGAAGACTTCATTCTTCACTCAATGATTCTTTCTCAGCTAACAATACACCATTCCAGCAGTATGATATAAGTAACAAGGGAGTTTTGTACGGTGTATGGACACATGATTGAATGTTTCAAAGGAGAAACATGAATCATAGCATATCACATAATAAGCTCGATATTATGAATTTTGTGTCCCTTTACATCAGTATCTTGAAAATTATAAGTTTTTACACTTAATAAATTCAATGTATATATGCCATGGAGCTTTAAAAAATCTATATTACAGAAAAAGTAAATCAATATTAGTGAGAATATTACAATTAATCACAAATTCATATATAAATATTTATAAAGCAAATAAGTAGATGTATTGCATACTTATACTCGGTTAATCTCTGCAGCCCATTCGACTTCCTTTTCAAATTTGAATTCTTGAACAATTACAAATCTCTCTCTGCATCATTAGTTCTTGCAATTCTAGAGAACATTGCAAAAACACTGAAGGGATGCGGCACAGAAGCTCTCTAAGCATTACAGGGCATCTAAATACATGGGAAATGGAAGGGATACATCATGGGTGATCATTCAAAAGGATATCGATGACAACAATGACTTGTGATATCAGTGTGTTTCCAAAAACTAGGTTTGTGTTTCGTACACCACAAAAGCCACAGTGAGTAAGGATATACCCTGGACTAATGCCACCAACAGCATAAACGATTTTGGAGCATGATTACCACTCATTTATCTGGTGGCTACTCCTATTCATTCTACATAATTGAAGCTCTTGATATACATTATTATACAAGCTCAGTAATGAGAAATTAATGAAAATGTTTTGGCAAAAACTTCCAACATACAACAAAATGTATCTGTAGCCAGATAACAATGGCAGGATGAAAGAAGCACCACACAATAAAATACACTAAAATACTGTTGGTAATCTCATTGCACAAATTACATGAACAAAGAAAGCAGAATCTACGACTCATACAAAGTATCTTTTTTGCAAGTTATTCCACACAAGAGGAATCAAATTTATTGGGCCTTAATCAAGACCAGGAAGCTACCATATAAAAAGGCTAATGTTGTTAATTTTAAAACTACTAAAACTTTAGCTTCCTGATCTTGTAGCAAAAAGAAGGAAAATTGTTAAACAAGACAGCCATAAGATTGGCTTCAAACTCGGGAAAGCATCAAGCCAATAACATAATCAGACAACTACATTATAAGTACCACCCATAAAGGATGTTCTAACTATTATGTGGATCTTAAAGCAGCCATCTGATAAGTGTGTCAAGGCAAGTAATAAGACAGGAATTGTAAAAGTTTAAGTTACCATAGTAAGATATTACAAAAATCAATAATGAAAGTTGGAATTTTCATGGGCTGAGATGATTGAACTGTAATGAGAAGTGTGTTCAACAGTTTGCTTTAGTATGTAAAGTACTGTAACAGATACGGAAGCAGCAACACAGAGACTATCAGGAACACCTGAAACTCTTGGAGGAAGGGCAAAGATGAAGTGTGTACAAAAATTCTATTGATTCTAATAAAGTTTGATGAAGAAATTGAAAGGTTAACATAAAGTTTATGGTGCCAATAGTAATTGTGCTAGAACAAAGTGTCATGTTTCTAATAGCAGTAGTAAATCAGTTTGAAGGGAAAGTCATCATCTATGGTTTTCAAAAGATATCCCAGAATAAAATGTAAAGGAGGCCAAAGCTGTACATGTACTGAAGCTGAAAAAAATCATTACCATGCTCTCACTTACATAACTACTGTCTACTGGACAATAATCTTACATTTTTTTATAATTCTCATTACTGTATACAGTATACCATTAGAAACTGTAAGCAACTTCCCATATTTTCCATTGTGAGTAATTTATCTTCTCACATTGGTGGAATTAGTCCCTGGCACACCAACAGTTTATTAACATTCAAATATTAGTGCTTACAACTTTGATAATCAAAATTTGCACAATTACAATACAGTATTTACAGTTATATTATAATCTAAAGCTAAAGTTGCATTATAAATATAACTATTGAGTGAATAATAAAAAGCATTTAGGAATATGCACAAATATTTTTCAATTATATGACCATGGAAGACCTACAATGAATAGTACAAACTTAAAACTGTCACTACACAATTATGGCTGACATTGCCTTAAAACAGTTTCAGCAAAGCAAAACATTCAGTGACTAAGGAGGGATCAAAAAGAACAAAAATTGAATTATACAAACCACCTACAAACTGACTACGGTGAAAAGCTTCTTACACCACTCGTAAATCACAACAAAAAAATACTCATATTACTTAACTGAAAAGTGCTAATATAGGTATTTCATTAGATGGAATACATACCTCCATTTTACAGTCAAGAGGTTTAAATTTACTACTGTATTACGGCTAACATTTATGTTTTCCTTGTATCAATGTGTACAGCAAACTACTATGCAGAATATTGCAAGAACAATTGATGAGGTACATCATTATTGACACAACAATTGATGAAGATCATCATTATTGACACAAAAAATGATGAGGTACATCATTATTGACACAACAATTGATGAGGTGCATCATTATTGACACAACAATTGATGAGGTGCATCATTATTGACACAACAATTGATGAGGTGCATCATTACTGACACAACAATTGATGAGGTACATCATTATTGACACAACAATTGATGAAGTACATCATTATTGACACAACAATTGATGAGGTACATCATTATTGACACAACAATTGATGAGGTGCATCATTATTGACACAACAATTGATGAGGTGCATCATTATTGACACAACAATTGATGAGGTGCATCATTATTGACACAACAATTGATGAGGTACATCATTATTGACACAACAATTGATGAGGTACATCATTATTGACACAACAATTGATGAGGTGCATCATTATTGACACAACAATTGATGAGGTGCATCATTACTGACACAACAATTGATGAGGTACATCATTATTGACACAACAATTGATGAAGTACATCATTATTGACACAACAATTGATGAGGTGCATCATTATTGACACAACAATTGATGAGGTGCATCAAAATTGACACAACAATTAATGAGGTTCATCATTATTGACACAACAATTGATGAGGTGAATCCTTATTGACTTTACTGACCAACAATTGATGAGGGACATCATTATTGACACACCAATTAATAAGGAACATCATTATTGACACATCAATTGATGAGGTACATCATTAAAGACACAACAACTGATGAGGTACATCATTATTGACACACCAATTGCTGAGGTACAGCATTACCGACACAAAAATCAAAACGACCAAACTAATAAGACTAAGTTGTTAAGCATACACAAGCAAAATGGGTTAGCTAATAAAAACAAGAATCACAAAGGTTAATAAAAATAAAATATTAAATAATGTTAAGAGAACAGTATTTATTCTCGATAAAGAACATAGCATACAAAAGTTTATCAGTGGTAAGGAAAATAAAGATAAAATCAACTATTGGATAACAATCATACTACAAATACATTACAACTACATAGCTCAAATGGCAATTGTAAATTAAAAGAGAAATTATACATAATAATTCACATGACAAAATAAGTAATGTGTAATGTGCATTCAATATACCAGGAAGGGTGCAGTTTGAACTAAAGATTCACTCTTGTCTGCATAAAACTTCCAACAAAGAAGCTGCCATGAGATGATTTGTGAAAATTCATAATTAACGAAAATCAAAATAATCTTGATTTACTGTACAACACCTACTACAAAACCCCTACCATCATCTGCTTAAAATCCAATGAACAAAGATTTTTTCAGCCGTTATTTAATTAAGGATTGTTAATTTGTTATACCTTAATCCCTCTAAAATAGCTTATCAGTCTACTTAGAAAAATTCTGTACAATTTATTACGCTACTATTCACTGGCTAAATAATCTTAACGATACGTAGGTGAAAAACATAATCATAATTTTACTAAATGAGATCAGTTGTTCACATTTAAAGGAATGTAGTTTATCAAGGAGGAAACCAGTATTTGTGTACTGAATCTCAGAAGACATACACAATGCATGGTACTTTCTAAGGCTTATCTAACTCCCAGTTATTTAGCTTTCTCTGGAATATATAACTAGCTATCATTTTGCTTCCTTAGAAGTGCTGTATCATTTACAAGAATTCAAGGACATCACTTACAGTAAGTACATAATAACTGAAGGTTATAACTGAAGATTACCAGTCTTCATTTCAAAACTCTCCAGGTCAGATCTATAAGTAGAGAGGTTGTCTGGACCATCAATTAACATACTACATACATCAAATCTTGACACAATCTCACTACTTACCCCTGTTATAGTAAAACGACACTTCAAACATGAATGAAGTTATGGAAATTAAATATAAAATGTCTGACTTTCTTCAGAATTTTCTTATCAAATAAGTTTTGTTCATGTAAAACAGTCTTAGATAACATTGCACTTAAGTTCAAAGTGTGTAACCTTATATAAACAGTGTTTATCAAATATTTAGCAATCACATTAGCATAGGTACCCAGATTTTCACAAATACTTTTTATAAAGCTTTGCTTATAAATAGGAGGCATTCAAGCTAAATTGGAACGAAGGATGAGTATGGGGACTTCTACGTAATTGCAGAGATTTTTAAGAACAAAACGGAACTTGCTTATACAATTTACTACCGTACTAAATAAACTTTCATCTTTCTATCTAAATTCTCTTTAACTTTTACTATGCAACTACACAGTTTCCTCTCACTTATTACTAAACGCTGAATGCCATCCCTTACCCTAACATGAGGCTATATACAGTATCCTACATTCTGTAAATCAACAATTCTGAAACAAACTGTTGACTTAGCTTAATATCTAATTGGAAAGAAATTGGAGAAAAATGTTATTTTCATTAGTAAAATAAATTTTTGAATATACTTACCCGATAATCATGTAGCTGTCAACTCCGTTGCCCGACAGAAATCTACGGACGGGATACGCCAGCGATCGCTATACAAGAGGGGGGTGTACTCACCAGCGCCATCTGTGGTCAGGTACTCCAGTACTTCTTGTCAACACCACCTCAATTTTTCCCTCAGTCCACTGGTTCTCTATGGGGAGGAAGGGTGGGTCAATTAAATCATGATTATCGGGTAAGTATATTCAAAAATTTATTTTACTAATGAAAATAACATTTTTCAATATTAATCTTACCCGATAATCATGTAGCTGATTCACACCCAGGGGGGTGGGTGAAAACCAGTGTACATGTTAATCAAGAAGCTAAGTATCCCGTATTTCATTTTTATCAGTTATTCAAAATAACAAATGAAATTATAAGTACCTGGTAAGGAAGTCGACTTGAACCATTACTCTGCCTTTAATAAGTACGTCTTCCTTACTGAGCGCAGCGGTCCTCTTAGGAGGCTGAACAACTCTTAGGTGCAGAAGTATAAAGGGCTGCAACCCATACTAAAGGACCTCAACACAACCTCTAACCTAGGCGCTTCTCAAGAAAGAATTGACCACCCGCCAAATCAACTAGGATGCGGAAGGCTTCTTAGCCCACCGTAACAACCCAAAACAACAATAAAAGCATTCAAGAGAAAGGTTAAAAAGGTTATGGGATTATGGGAATGTAGTGGTTGAGCCCTCACCTACTACTGCACTCGCTGCTACGAATGGTCCCAGGGTGTAGCAGTTCTCGTAAAGAGACTGGACATCTTTGAGATAAAATGATGCAAACACTGACTTGCTCCTCCAATAGGTTGCATCCATAATACTCTGCAGAGAACGGTTCTGTTTGAAGGCCACTGAAGTAGCCACAGCTCTCACTTCATGTGTCCTTACCTTCAGCAAAGCAAGGTCTTCATCCTTCATGTGAGAATGAGCTTCTCTAATCAGAAGCCTTATGTAATAAGAAACTGCGTTCTTAGACATAGGCAGCGAAGGTTTCTTAATAGCACACCATAAGGCCTCTGATTGTCCTCGTAAGGGTTTTGACCTTTTAAGATAGTACACTTAAGAGCTCTGACAGGGCAAAGAACTCTCTCCCGTTCGTTACCCACCATGTTGGAAAGGCTAGGAATTTCGAACGATTTAGGCCAAGGACGTGAAGGAAGCTCATTTTTTGCCAAAAAACCGAGCTGTAAGGAACATGTAGCCGTTTCAGATGTGAATCCTATGTTCCTGCTGAAGGCGTGAACCTCACTTACTCTTTTGGCTGTTGCAAGGCAGACGAGGAAAAGAGTTTTGAGAGTAAGGTCTTTGAAAGAGGCTGACTGGAGAGGTTCAAATCTAGATGACATAAGGAACCTTAGGACTACGTCTAGATTCCAGCCTGGAGTGGACAAGCGACGTTCTTTAGAGGTCTCAAAAGACCTAAGGATGTCCTGCAGATCTTTGTTGGAGGAAAGATCCAAGCCTCTGTGGCGGAAAACTGCTGCCAACATACTTCTGTACCCCTTGATCGTAGGAGCTGAAAGAGATCTAACATTCCTAAGATGTAACAGGAAGTCAGCAACTTGGGTTACAGTGGTACTGGTAGAGGAAACTGCATTGGCTCTGCACCAGCTTCGGAAGACTTCCCACTTAGATTGATAGACTCTGCGAGTGGATATCCTCCTTGCTCTGGCAATCGCTCTGGCTGCCTCCTTCGAAAAGCCTCTAGCTCTAGAGAGTCTTTCGATAGTCTGAAGGCAGTCAGACGAAGAGCGTGGAGGCTTGGGTGTACCTTCTTTACGTGAGGTTGACGTAGAAGGTCCACTCTTAGAGGGAGAGTCCTGGGAACGTCGACCAGCCATTGCAGTACCTCTGTGAACCATTCTCTTGCAGGCCAAAGGGGAGCAACCAACGTCAGCCGTGTCCCTTCGTGAGAGACGAACTTCTGAAGAACCCTGTTGATGATCTTGAACGGCGGGAATGCATACAGATCGAGGTGGGACCAATCCAGCAGAAAAGCATCCACGTGAACTGCTGCCGGGTCTGGAATCGGGGAACAGTACAATGGGAGCCTCTTGGTCATCGAGGTAGCGAACAGATCTATAGTTGGCTGACCCCACAGGGCCCAAAGTCTGCTGCACACGTTCTTGTGAAGGGTCCATTCTGTGGGGATGACTTGACCCTTCCTGCTGAGGCGATCTGCCGAGACATTCATATTGCCCTGAATGAACCTCGTTACCAGCGTGAGCTTTCGACTTTTTGACCAAATGAGGAGGTCCCTTGCTATCTCGAACAGCTTCCTCGAATGAGTCCCTCCCTGCTTGGAGATGTACGCCAAGGCTGTGGTGTTGTCGGAGTTCACCTCCACCACCTTGTTTAGCAGGAGGGACTTGAAGTTCATTAAGGCCAGATGAACTGCCAACAACTCCTTGCAATTGATGTGAAGCGTTTCCTGTTCCTGGTTCCATGTCCCCGAGCATTCCTGTCCGTCCAATGTCGCGCCCCAGCCCGAGTCTGATGCGTCCGAGTAGAGATGAAGGTCGGGGGTCTGAACAGCTAATGAGAGACCCTCCTTGAGAAGAATGTTGCTCTTCCACCACGTTAGAGTAGCCCTCATCTCTTTGGAAACAGGAATAGAGACCGCTTCGAGCGTCATATCCTTGTTCCAGTGAGCTGCTAGATGGTACTGAAGGGGGCGGAGGTGGAGTCTCCCTAACTCGATGAACAGGGCTAACGATGAAAGAGTCCCTGTTAGACTCATCCACTGTCTCACCGAGCATCTGTTCTTCTTCAGCATGCTCAGGATGCACTCTAGGGCTTGGTTGATTCTTGGGGCCGACGGAAAAGCCCGAAAAGCTCGACTCTGAATCTCCATTCCCAGGTAAACGATGGTTTGGGAAGGAACGAGCTGGGACTTCTCTAAATTGACCAAGAGACCCAGTTCCTTGGTCAAATCCAAAGTCCATCTGAGACTCTCCAGACAGCGACGACTTGTGGGGGCTCTTAAAAGCCAGTCGTCTAAATAAAGGGAGGCTCTGATGTCCGCCAAGTGAAGGAATTTCGCAATATTCCTCATCAGTCGCGTAAACACAAGAGGTGCCGTGCTTAGGCCAAAACACAGGGCTTGGAATTGGTACACAACCTCTCCAAAGACGAATCTCAGAAAAGGTTGGGAGTCTGGATGGATGGGAACGTGAAAGTAGGCGTCTTTCAGATCCAACGAGACCATCCAGTCCTCCTGCCTGACCGCTGCTAGGACCGACTTCGTCGTCTCCATTGTGAACGTCTGCTTGGTGACATAAGCATTGAGCGCACTGACGTCCAGCACCGGTCTCCAACCTCCTGTCTTCTTGGCCACCAGGAAGAGACGGTTGTAAAAGCCCGGGGATTGATTGTCCCGGACTATCACCACTGCCTCCCTCTGTAACAGGAGCGACACCTCTTGATGTAACGCTAGCCTCTTGTCCTTCTCCTTGTAGTTGGGAGAGAGGTTGATGGGAGATGTGGTCAGAGGGGGATTGCGGCAGAACGGAATTCTGTAACCCTCCCTTAGCCACTTGACAGACTGAGCGTCTGCACCTCTTCTTTCCCAGGCTTGCCAGAAGGTCTTGAGTCTGGCTCCTACAGCTGTCTGGAGAGGAGGAAAGTCAAAGCTTGCTTTTCGTGGACTTGGCACCTTTCTTGGACTTGCCCCTGTGACCGTCTGTACGGGAACTTCCTCGGCTGGGGGCTCTGCCACGAAAGGGCGGAATGAATCTGGTAGCAGGTGTATCAGCCACCGGGGTGCGGTAAGTTCTCGGCACTGAAGGTACGATTTTAGCCTTACGTGCTGAAGAGGCCATGAGGTCATGCGTATCTTTCTGGATAAGAGCCGCAGCCATCTCTTTGATTAGCTCCTCCGGAAACAGGAATTTGGAGAGAGGAGCAAACAGCAACTGTGACCTCTGGCAAGAGGTGATACCAGTAGATAGGTAGGAGCATAGATGTTCCCTTTTCTTGAGGACTCCTGAGACAAAAATAGAAGCAAGTTCGCCAGAACCATCGCGAATTGCTCTGTCCATACAGGACATGATCAGCATGGCCGAGTCTTTGTCAGAAGGGGCAGTCTTCTTGCTCAAGGCCCCCAGGCACCAGTCGAGGAAATTAAAAATTTCGAAGGCGCGAAAGACTCCCTTCAACAAGTGGTCCAGATCAGAAAAGGTCCAGCAGACCTTAGAGCGTCTCATAGCCGACCTACGGGGAGAGTCAACCAAACTTGAGAAGTCGGCCTGGGCAGAGGCAGGGACCCCCAAGCCTGGTTCCTCTCCCGTGGCATACCAGACGCCCAACTTAGAAGCCAGCTTAGGAGGAGGAAACATAAAAGATGTCCTTCCCAGTTGCTGCTTGGACTGCAACCAATCCCCTAAAATCCTCAAAGCTCTCTTTGATGATCTGGCGAGGACAAGCTTGGTGTAGGCAGACGTAATAGGCTGCATGCCTAGAGAAAACTCGGATGGAGGAGAACGAGGGGTTGCAGAAACAAAGTGTTCAGGGTATAACTCTCTGAACAGAGTCAGGACCTTACGAAAGTCTAAGGAAGGTGGCGACGACTTGTGTTCCTCCACATCAGAAGAAGGATCATCCAGGTGAGCAGCTTCATCCTCAGAAACCTCATCACCTGAGGGTTGAGAAGCGAGAGGTAACGATAAAGCGGTATGCTGAATGGCTGAATCCTGTAGAACGGGTGCATGCGCACTTGCGGATCCATCATCAAGTCTCTGCTGAAGAGGATGAGGGCTGGCAATGACAAAGTCATGAGGCTGGGATGAAGGAGGTTCTGCGGAGGTCTGAGGAGCAAGCGTGGTCAGAAGCGAATGCTGTAAGGCATGAGGCTCATGCTGCATGGTATGCGATTCATGTTGAATGGGAAGAGGCTCATGCTGCGAAGAATGCGGTTGCTGCATGCGTTGAGGCGGCTGCCTCATAGCATGAGGTTCCTGCCTCAAGATTTGCGTCTGCCTCAAGGGTTGAGGAGGTAGCTGCGCAGAGAGAGGCTCTTGCCTCAAGAGTTGAGGCGGTTGCCGCATAGCATGAGGCTGCTGCCTCAAGGATGGTGGAGGTTGCCGCAACGCATGAGGCTGCTGCCTCAAGGATGGAGGAGGTTGCCGCAACGCATGAGGCTCCTGCCTCATGGGTAGAGGAGGTTGCTGCAAAGCATGAGGCTCCTGCCTCAAGGGTTGAGGAGGTTGCCGCATAGCAAGAGACTCCTGCCTCAAGGAAAGTGGAGGTTGCTGCATAGCGCTGGTACCTGGCAACTCCCAAAGCGGCAGCTCACGCATGGAGGCAGGAGGAGCCTCAACATCATACGTCTGGCAGGGTGGACTGCGCAGAGGTGGAGGAGCGCTCGCAGGAGGAGGTGTGCTAACCTTCTCTGCCTGAAACTCCTGCATCAACACCGCAAGCTGAGACTGCATTGTCTGCAGCATAGACAACTTGGGATCAACAGAAGTTGGAGCAGAGGCCTGTTGAGGCATCGCTTTACCTCTCTTAGGAGGCGTGCAGTCATCAGATGACTGCGGCGAGTCCGAACTAGCCCAGTGGCTACACCTGGGCTGTTGGACTCGCTCGGTCTGGACCTTACGTTTAAGAGGTCGTGAGACCTGGGTCCAGCGTTTCCTCCTGGAAACTTCTTCCGCAGACGAGGAAATAAAGGGCTCAATCGTCTGGGAGTGGAAGTGACGATCTCTATCAGATACGCCCGCAACCACTGAGGATACAACTGTGCGCCGATCAAGGCCTGCCGAACCCTTTTGCCCTTCGACATTGCTTCTCCCCTGGGCTTGGGAGCTTGCAAGAGGTCCCGGACTGGGAGGACGACTGGCACGCACAGAAGTATCCTCATGCGCAACACTGACACTGACACTAGGCACAGCACTGGCACTAACACTTCCCACTGCACTTTTCACTTTAAGTTCCTTGACATCTGCCAAGAGAAGATTGTGGTCACTCACTAAAGACTCCACCTTATCACCTAGAGCCTGAATGGCACGTAACATATCCGACATATCAGGCTGAGCACTCGTAATAGGTTCGGGGGTCACCACTACAGGGGAAGGAAAAGGTTGAGGATCATGGGGGGAGGAATAAACCAAAGAGCGAGAAGAACTCCTCCTAACTCTCTCCCTCTCTAACCTAGCCGTATACTTGAGGAATTCATTAAAATCGAATTCCGAAAGCCCGGCACATTCCTCACATCGATCTTCCAACTGACAGGATTTTCCCCTACAGTCGGAACAAACGGTGTGAGGATCAACCGAGGCCTTCGGAAGACGCCTACTACAAGTCCTAACACTACATCGCCTTTGTCTAGGAGCTTGAGAGTGGTCGGACATCTTGCATTAGAGAACAGTCAAGGGGGGATTCCAAAGTAAAGCAAAGATCGTTAACCATTAAATCAATTTAATTCCAAAAGCTATCTAAGCTAAGGGAAAAGCTTCCTGTATAGCGAAGGCTAAATTTTAGAGCAATACTTCACCAAAACCGTGAACAAAGACTCCAAAATCAACAGCGTATCCATGTAGGTCTTGCCGGCGGCACGACAGAGGAAAAATTGAGGTGGTGTTGACAAGAAGTACTGGAGTACCTGACCACAGATGGCGCTGGTGAGTACACCCCCCTCTTGTATAGCGATCGCTGGCGTATCCCGTCCGTAGATTTCTGTCGGGCAACGGAGTTGACAGCTACATGATTATCGGGTAAGATTAATATTGAAAATATGAATGTTACAATGCCAAACTACTGTACACATGGATGTAGGATCTCCAGCAATCAAGAGATTATGTCTTGTCCTGGCAACTTGGTAATTCTGATCTGGAAGGTGACAGTATCTGTTACAAATACAAACTTGAGAAGTTTGGAGTATATCTCTCTTTTCAAGGTTGATTTACACTTCTTTATCACTACCTATTAATTTTCTGTTAATTTCTCTTTAGTTTTGCTGATTTCATGAATGGATTACCTAGCTTTGTATGGTGTAACTATACCTCTGGTCTCACTGATATATTTGGCTTTTACGTGAGCAAGTCCTATTTTTTGAAGATTGTATAACATGGTTCAAAACTTATTAATGTCTCAAATAGGTTGTCACTAGAAGACTTCAATTCAAGGATATTTTGAACTTGTGTATTCAAATTTTATACATTTGGATGCATCATTTACTGAATTTATTATTTGTTTTTAATTTGTCTAGTTTCCTCACATTGGGGTAACATCTGCTTTGATAATTAAAACCAAGACAATTAAATCCTGTGTAAAAATTTGAGATGCATACTGGCAATTATGGAAAACGGTTGCGCACATAGTACTTTCATATCTTGCTCTTCAATCAACTCAAACTAAAAAAGTATGTTCAGCCTTACAGTACTGAAGGCTGTATACATGATTATTTTGGAGTAAATATCAATATAAGGCAAACTTTGAGAAAGAAGCAATATGAACATCAGGGAAGGTTCATAGAAATAAGATGGAGTTGAACCTTACAGTATTGCATATACATGCTTCAGCATGCTTCAAGTGAGATTTGCATTTACCTGAATGATTAAACTTGACTTTTGTGCATAAATTCCTTACTAAATACAGTAATGATACACTTTAATTTTATAACACTCTTAACACATTATGAACAGTATGATGTTACTGTACCGTAAAGTATCTATTAAAGATAGACGGTTTCTTTTCTTTTACTAGGGTATTCAATCAAAATATAAGTAAAAGATTAAAAACTAGCAAACTCAACGCACAACTAGGGACATCAATGACTTTCACTTATTAGTATTCATGACAAACATGACAGAATAAAACTTCACTTTATGCATTGATTACCAAGAGCAAATAAAATACTGGTTGAGTGTTGCATTAATTTTGTACCATCACTTGAATAAACACAAGAAAACTCAATGCACAAATTTAAAGTTCTGTAACACAATTATTAGTTTTTATAACTGGAAATTTTTTGAAATTGAGCATGAAAACAAAACATCATTGTGTGTAACAACTGTAACAATTATAATGAACAAACATTAACCTAATGACAGACCACAGACCAGTTGAAATAAAATGTATCGGGCAGTAATAAACTACAGATAAATTTGATATTCAGCACAAATAAAAGCATGAAATTACTGCATGTACTGAACTTCTAACTTAAATAAAGATTAGTTGATGCTAACACTTATTATGTAAATGTGCCTTGTGTATTTGAAACAAAACATGTTGAGTAATAAAGTCAAAACACAATTTGGAAGATCTATGACAATTTTTTTATAATATGACAGATGTTAAAAACTGCAGAGAGGAAATATCATTATAGTGTATTATTAACAAATCATATCCTAATGAGAGATTGATCAAGGGTTGGGTTCATTTTGTATCAAAGCAACATTGTTCACCATTTTGTAACAACGCTATGCGGTCAATAAAAAATTTAAATAGTAGACAAATTTATCATATTCAAATGTACTTTAGGAGAAACAAAGATTATTGGGTAAAACACCGTTATCCTACCTCAATACTGAAAAAACTATAAATTACTAGACGAATTATAATCTACACAAAGCTCGTTTATGGACTGCGCAGCTAAAATCACAGTGCAATATTTGAATTTTGAATAAGAACAAACACTTATACTACTAGAGTGTAACTTCTTTGGCCTATGTCTACAGCTTCTATTTTCTTTGTCCTCTATGAAAGCAGCCGTGCCATCAATATGGGCCACAAACACCAGTCTTAGAAATCCACAGGTACATAACGGCACAAGCTGTAGCTGATTACAAGGTGAAATGCCCCGTATATTACAGCATTGCAAAATATTGATATAATCACTATATGCAAATCAAAAGACTTGGAAGAAACCAATGATCTTTTCTAACAGCACACACCTACAATACCAACCCAATTCAACTGTAACCCTTTCTCTCCCACCAAATCCTTACTAATCATCAAGCCAACCAGACCACATAAGCAGTACTAAGCCAGTCATCGTATGTTCAATACCACATGTGATTTCATCTGTCCATACAATCCTAAAAAATGTGCAGTATATCTTCACTAAATGTTAACTTCACGTCTGGTGGCTTTTCATTCATGAAATTTGGGCCTGGCATTAGGGCTTGGAAGGCCCTTCAGCATCTAGGCATAGCCAGGAGAAAACACTGGAGTTACACTAAGAAGTCAAAGTTATGAGGTTGAACTGAAAGATGGAGGGAACTAAGCATCTCTAGACCAAGTGGAAAAGGCTAAAATGAGTGCAAGATTTATTTGACCCTGTATGGAAGTTTTGACTACAACCGAAACATTTTAGTATTTCCAGATTCCAGTTACGTAATTGCTTGGTCCACAGATTATGTGTATAAAGTTGGTATTGAGGCTAGTAATACGGTAGTTTTCTAGTTGTTTCCGCACTGAAGTGTGACTTTATTTCTTTATGGATGTATCAGATGCCGGGCAAGAACATGGGATTGGAGTAAAAGGGGTACCCACCTTCTAAAAGAATTTCCATTGCTACAGCTGAAAAGAAGTTTCTTCTGTAGTGGAGAGATAAAATTCAGTGCTTATACTACCAAGTGTTAAAAAAGACCAGCCATGACAAAACTCGCTCACTACCAGAACTAATGGGATCACTTCCAATTTTCATACATATGTAAATAATGTAAAATCACACACTTAGAACTTGTGCAATTACCAAAGGTTTTGTATTTAGTACAAATAAAGAGCATATGAAATTCAACATAGCAAAATGAATATGGCTGAATAAGATATGTACTACCTTCTTCATCGGTTGGCCAAAACTAAATGCTAACTATAAAAAGACCAAAATAGATTTATATCAAGGTTTCAATGTCCCCTTTCTCAAATTTGTATCGTAAATCATAAAATACAAAAGATATTCTCAAACACTCAAGTAATTTGTAAAATATTAAATCTTAATGAAATACAGTATACTAAATTTTATACAATCTTACATAATATGAATGTGGACTTTTAACTAAGGATACTAAACTGTTTCACACAGAGTAGTGTTAGCTGAAAGCTGAGTCATCAATAGGCAATGCATGATTGCCACTAGAAAATTATCAGAGGGATGGAGAAGAACTGAAGTACTGTACAGTAATAATACCAAAATGATATTACATCTCATACTGTATATCAACTGAAAAATTGGTCTCATCATAACAAAAAAGAATGAAACATATATATATATATATATATATATATATATATATATATATATATATATATATATATATATATATATATATATATATATATATATATATATATATATATATATATATACTGTATATACTTGAAAAAGATAAGGATTCATCACATATTGTGGAATGTTCTTCCTAACCAGGCAGTTGACTTGGTGAAACTTCAGAAGTTCAAGCTTACAGCAAAAGTTTTCATGTGGGATAGGCTGACAAGGACTCTCTTCATAGTATAAACTATTGAAGAGAATCTTATGAGAGATCTATTTTAACATTACTGATCTTAGCAGCCAGCTTTTCTGACTAGGTTTGTATTTTAGCTAGTAATAATAATAATAATAATAATAATAATAATAATAATAATAAATCAAATACTTCACAGGGAGAAAGATGACAGGAAAGTAATGCTAAAATAACGACAATGAGACATATTATGCACACACAAAAATCATCATATCTTCAAGTAATGTACAGTGTAAGACCAAACAACTGAATGGTAAACAAAAGATGAATTTTTATTTAATAATATTTTGGATTGGATTATGAAATTAAGGACCTAAGCCAGGAACTGGCACCAGTGAAATCATTCAGCGCATCATTGAATTAGTAAAATCGTGATAGAATTATAAATCTAATAAAAAACCATATTCAAATAAGCTCTCACACCATTTGACATAAATTTAGCAAATTTGAAAAAAATCATTACATCATCTTTTCCTGATCTGTCAGAGACAAATTTACCATATAGCATTTATGCTGCCAATTCTAGAAACCCTGTGCATTACACCAAACTGTGGTCAATCTGACAGTAACCTGTCACGATCAACAAATAGTAGTGAACTACAACCATCTAATAAATATGAGAGAAGTAGTTATACCCAATCGTCAATCTTATTAAAATGACTTTGATCTTCTGGATGATATAAAAACTTGTAACACAAGGACTGATATAAACATCAATCCTGAAGCTTTTATAAATTCTATTATGGGCAAGGGGAGAAGATGGCCCAGTCTTTCCACTTTCATAAAACATAGAACCTAAGAGGTCTTTTCTTATCAAAGAGGGGAACACTTTTCAAGTTGTAAATGTACATGTTGCTGCCTTTCCTTCAACATCTGGTATCTTATCACTGCATATATCCATGAGGGGGAATCCATAAGAATTAGTGGCCAAATTAAAATTAAGGTTGCCTAACTTAGCTTTGTTTCAATTTCCATTTAGTTAGCTCTTATGATAGTTAGAAATAAGGGCCCGTGACTGACAGATCTGGCATCTTGAAATCTACGGGGAAGGAAAAGGTGCCTGGAAGAGGGTCAAGACAAAGGCATCTTTATAGTTCACTGTTTTTTTCTTATCATTTTGGATTGGATTATAGAATCTATGGCAAAGGCCAAGCACTGGAACCAGTGAGGTTATTCAGCACTCACAAATTTATTAAAATCACATAAGAAATAGAATGCAACTAAAAGTATTTTCTAAAGTATCCATCCAGATGGAATACAAAAACAATTTTGTCATGTTATTATTGTTCTACCTCTGCAATAAGATACATATAAAGGGAATTAACAATATAAGATCTATTCGCAATTGTTATTTCAAACATTTTCTCTCCAAATTCTCATCTGGTAAAGGTCTCCATATAAGCCTTTTCCCTATATTGATCTGGCTTGCCTATCACTCATCCTCTTGCTACTACCTCAATTACTGTCATTTAGATGGCCTCTTTGCTTTGAGATAGCTGTACATATTCCATATTTGTTCCAAGAGTCCAAGCGTTCCCTACATAGAGTATTATAAATTTGAATACTATTCTTGAATATTTGCTGTTTATTAACTGGATACAGTCATTTTCTCTCTCCGTTACACAAGGCTTGGCAATCTTAGCAGGTTATGTAATATCAAATAACTAATAACAAATAACTAGTTCTCAGCTTGTTGAAACAGATTCAAGAATATAAAACACTGATTAAAGTACTGTACCTGTTTGTGCACTGCACCTAAAAATAAAAAGGCAAAATACTACATGGAAGATAAAACTTGCATTCTGACTTCTAAATACCTTGGATGAATTTGCATTAATCAAAATCATATATTTTGTTATTTATTACGAAAAAATTAAGTGCCACGTTAATAATTAGCATATTACAAAAGGTGCCGAGGCTATTCAATTATTAAATGTCATTCAATAGTCTTGTATTTACATTTATTTATGATATGAACATATGCGAAACTTTCATCCGTGTTTCAATAGTATCTTTTCCAAGGTAACTTAGTACCAAGAAACAAACTTTAGTTCAGGTATTTTTTAACAAAAATATTTAGAAGAAAATATTCACCAAAAACTCTTTTGTGGAAGACTGCCTCAATCTGCTTTCAAGTGACTATGCCATTTACAGTATCATCCTCTCAGATATTTTACCTTTACCTTAAGAACAAATATTCCACTCCAAGTTTCCTCTTCATTTATGATCATACCTTATCCAAACATACAGATTATAACTAAGGTGTATAATAGGTACCCATAGAAAGTTGATAAAGATATAAGAACTAGTCTGTGTCATCTTGCTCACACTTACGTTTGGATGCATTCTACATTAGGCTAATTGGTTAGATGAGGTGGCACTTTTGAGTGAACTCTTATTTGTATAATCCTTAATATTTCAACATTACTTAGCTTGGTATGCAAAAAAAATCCAATAGTTTAGTGTGTCTGCCTTGTATGCAAGCTAACTAAGACACAAAAGTCTGGAAAGGACCCAAGAGATCCAGCAGTCTTTGTGACTATTTCACTGATGAAAAGGCTATCCCTGTGGTGTTGTCTTTTCTGGTATCAGTAGGAATATTTAATGCCTAATGCCAACAAAGGATCCATGACGGGAATCGGAGTGTCATCTGACTTGGCTCCTTCCTATACATTCTCAGCATGTGATAAGCCTCCAACACTAACTTGTCAATCAACCTGTTGTATGATAAGCTTAACATTTTTTCTATGACAACTTACAAATAACAATCCTCACAACTCCTATCCAGCTGATGTTCTTACTTAATGCCCCTTTCACACAGATTTTTATTCTTTAGTTCATATTCATATCTTTCGTCAAACTCTCACATTTTTCAAATGTCCTTTAATACAGCAAAATATTTCAGAGTGCAATCCATCCTGTTCATCCCCTGTCTTGTGTTGTCTCTCCCTCCATGTTACAAGAACAGTGTATTGAAATATTTTCCGTGGTGTGATTGAACATATGGTTTTTGTACTGTCTTAGTGTACTCTATGTTAAAGACAGAGTATACTGTAATTATTATTAACAACTTATTTTTTAACATTTTGCCAACTACTTGTGGGCTTAGGGAAATATTTTTCTGATTATTCAGGCAAAGTTGATCTATATTAAGATTTTTTTTAGCTTTATAAAGATCATGTAAAAAACACATAAGACAGGTGTAGTATACTGTATAACTTTTTTTCACAAAGAAAAATGACATTACACTGTTTTACAAAAGATATACAGTGAACCCTCGCTACTTCGCGGTTCGACAATCGCGGATTCACCACTTCCCGGGGTTTTCCCATAACCCATATATATATACATATCGCGGATTTTCCGGAAAATTCGAAAATACCGCGAAATCTGAAGATAACCAAATACGATATTTTGTTACCTGTAATTCCATTAATACTGTAATTAGTAATATCTGCTCTTACTGATTGTTCATTGCATTACATATGATATATAATTCAGCACAGAAAGAAATAAAACACGAAAAGAGAATGTGATCATACGATAATTCAGTACGTAGTAAAATTAAATCGAACATGAAACGCAAATCAGATGCAGTCATACCATATTAGAATGGTGTGTACTGTAATGGATGTGCTTCTTTTCCATGAATCTTTTGTATGTATACGTACGTAGTACAGTACTGCATCCAATAATATTCTTTGTTGCAAAAATCACATTTCGAATAAGTACTGTAAGCGTACGAGAGAGAGAGAGAGAAAGAGAGAGAGAGAGAGAGAGAGAGAGGCGTAAAATAGCGTACGTACGTAAATTTTTATTATTATTGTTATTATTATTATTATTGTTGTTGTTGTTAATAAAATTATTATTGTTATTATTATTAATCATTATTATTATTATTATTACTGTACAGTATTATTATCATTATTTATTATTATTACGGTATTGTACTTAATCTACGTACGTTCAGTATGCGCGGGGCATCTTCTATGAGTAACCAACGCACCATGTACTGTAAGACGGGTTGTGATTGGTTCAAGCGCTGATAGATGATGAATCAAAACTCAAGTTTTGTTATCTAGCCTGTGATTGGTGTTTTGCCCGCATCTTCTACCCGCAGCATCACAGTTCTCGCGGGGCTGCATCGTTCACTTTCTCTTTCCGCGTATTGCTGAGTAGACGTTCTTAACTTTGTGAAGTTTAATCTGTGCTGTGTGCGACTGTTTTAAGTTGAACTTTTTGTTGAACTTTGTTACAATGGCTCCCAAGCGTTCTGCTTCTAGTAAGGCTGGTAGTGAGCCTAAACGCCACCGAAGAATGATGACGATAGCTGAGAAGGTTACGCTTCTCGACATGTTAAAAGATGGTAGAAGTTACGCGGCCGCCGGCCGCCATTTTGGCATCAACGAATCCACCGTTCGCTACATCAAGAAGGACGAGGCGAACATTAGAAAGACTGCTGCAATCACCTTTAGCAGATCAGCGAAGCGAGTCGTTACAACGCGTAATAAAACGATCGTACGCATGGAAGGTGCTTTAGCTGTGTGGATTGCCGACTGTCGGAAGAAGAACATAGCGTTGGATACGAACACCATCCGAACAAAGGCTTTGAGCTTGTATGAGAATTTTGCGGCAAAGGAACCTCATGACGACGATGGCGACCATGCTGAAGAAGATGATGATGTAGATGATCCTCAACCAGGGACCTCCACTGATTCCCAGCGTCAGAAACAACGTTTTTCCGCCAGCAAAGGATGGTTCGCGAAGTTTCAGAAACGCTTCGCCCTGAAAAGCGTTTCCCTGCATGGGGAGTCTGCTTCCGCTGACACTGCCGCTGCTGAAACTTACGTGAACCAGACTTTCAAGAACATTATCGCTGAAGGTGGATACAAGCCGGAACAAGTGTTTAATATGGATGAAACCGGCTTGTTTTGGAAGAGAATGCCGTCGCGAACTTTCCTGTTCAAAGAGGAAGCCAAAGCCTCTGGCTTTAAGGCATTCAAGGATCGCGTTACCCTCGTGATGTGTGGCAATGCTGCTGGATTTTTGTTAAAGCCGGGGCTTATTTATAAGTCGAAAAATCCTCGCGCTTTGAAAAACAAAAATAAGAATCTCCTTCCCGTGTACTGGATGCATAATCAAAAAGCATGGATTACGAAGATGCTGACCTCCAACTGGTTCCACCAGTGTTTCATCCCGCAAGTCCATGAATATCTCTTAGAGAAGGGCTTGCCATTCAAGATCCTTCTCCTTATGGATAACGCTGGTGGACACGCAACTGACCTGTCGCGTGAGGGCGTTCAGGTTGAGTTCCTGCCACCCAACACCACGTCATTAATTCAACCAATGGACCAGGGGGTTATCAGGGCGTTCAAGGCCCTCTACACGAAGAATACCTTGGCGGACCTCGTTGCGTGTGTGGATGCTGCCCAAGATGACGAGGATGAAGACTTCAACTTGAAGGCGTACTGGCGGCAGTACACCATAGCCACGTGCCTGCAGAATATTCAAAAGGCACTTCAAGAGATGAAACCTGCAACCGTAAATGCGAGCTGGAAGAAGCTGTGGCCCGATATTGTTTACGACGACAAGGGATTTACTCCGTCGGAAATCCAACACTCTGCAATACGGAAATCTGTGCAGTTGGCTGCCATAATTGGGGGTGACGGGTTTGGCGACATGACGACTGAAGACGTCGACGAGTTGTTGGACTGCCATTCCCAGCCCCTAACTGACGCAGACCTCGAAGACCTGACGAAATCGGCAAGTGAGGAAGAGAGTGAGGGTACCCAGGAAGAGACCCAAGAAAATGTAGAAGAAACGGGCTTAACATTAGAACGGCTCGCCAAGTTCTGCAACCATATGAAGGAGGCGAAAGAAATGTTGCAAGAGTGGGACGAGGATATGGTTCGCTCGATGCAATTCTGCAACAAGGTTGATGACATCACGACTCCCTACAGGATGCTCTTGGATCGAAAAAAGAAGCAGCGGCAACAACTTCCGATCACAATGTTTTTTCAGCCTCGCAAAAAAGAGCCAGTTCCTCCTGCTAGTACGCCTTCGGAAGAAATTGAAGAAGTTGAAGAGGTGTCCCAGGAAAAGACACCTCCGTCTGAAGAGACGTAAAATACTATCATTGACTGCACAGTAGAACACATCATCAGCTTCATCATCATCATTTCTACTGTGCAGCAAATTCATCGCCATCGTCATTCAAGTTTTTCTTGAACTTCTTTCGTGGTGAGTACAGTAACAATCTTTATTTTTTACTTTAACCTGTTTTATAGTTTAGTAATGTACGTACTGTATGCATTAAGTTAAAGGGAAGGTTTTAAAAGTCTACATGTTGTAACCTATCATATTTTTTTTGTTTAAAATTTACATTTACGTACGTAAAACAATCTCTCTCTCTCTCTCTCTCTCTCTCTCTCTCTCTCTCTCTCTCTCTCTCTCTCTCTCTCAAATTGTTTTCCTGCTTTGCTACGTACAAGTACTGTATAATTTATATTTGTAAGGTAACATATTTTGTAAATGCTTTTACTGTAAATACTGTATGTACTGTATCATTATTTATCACTATCATCATGCGTGTTAAATGCCTTGTTTGTTCTGAGCGTGGTTGTTTACTGAGCGTACACGCCGTCGTTTCAGGCGGCGTCATAAAGAAAAAGATTTCATTTGGAAGTCCTAAGAAATATACGTAAACTAAAACATTGGTAATAAAAAAATCAACATACAGTACTGTATAATCAATATAATCGATGCAAAAACTAACCATACGTACATATATGTGTACACTAAATGAGTTTGTTTCTTCATTATGATCAGAGATGAACGTAAACAAAACATTGGTTGCCATTTTTTATCGTGCTTTTTAGGTGTTTAGGAAACACATGATATAAAATCGCCTTTAATATTTGTGCCTGTTTTAGTTTAGGGTGCTGTAGTACATGCATTAAGTGTTCTGTACATTAAAGGGTGGTTTGTTAACAGTACTACGTACAAGGGAAGGTTTTAAAAGTCCGAATATACATGTTAAATAAATAGGTAAATATGCTGTCACTACTTCGCGGATTTTCACCTATCGCGCCCGCGTCTGGAACCTATCTACCGCGATAAACGAGGGTTCACTGTACACTGTAGTTCATATATATATATATATATATATATATATATATATATATATATATATATATATATATATATATATATATATATATATATCTTTATGATATTTATTGCGTAGGATTATAAAGATCCAGAATATTTCACGATTTTCTATTGTTTTAAAGCTGAACATGAAAGAAATCAATCCATAACCAAGAACTGAAGTTAGACCAAATAAATTTCTAGACTTCCAAAAGATGTGTGTATATCTATCTCCCTCCCCTTTTCCTTTGTAATGACCATACATACAGTATACTGATAGTAATTCATGAGCCATTGCTTGTGTGCTGTAAGCTTGGAAAAATGCCTGTTTTTCCTTAGCACAGCCTTAACTTGCGGAGGATATAACTTGCTATTTCATTTCACTTAAAGTTTACAGTCTAACTCTATATTTCATTTTAATAAACTCAAATTCCATAAGTACATTAAAATTTGGAGATTTTGAATTTTCTTTTAAATACACCATTATGATTTTTCCTTTTGATGTTTAATCTTTCTCTGTAAAGTGTCTTTCTTCATAAAATTTGGGATGTAAAAGTAAGATTCATAAACTTCCAGAATAACACGTAAAATAACTAAAATTAAAAAAAATTAAATACCACATCTTAATTTCCAAACTATGCCACAAATAGCCAAACATGTTAACCCTTTTACCCCCAAAGGACGTACTGGTACGTTTCACAAAACTCATCCCTTTACCCCCCTGGACGTACCGGTACGTCCTTGCAAAAAAATGCTATAAAATTTTTTTTTCATATTTTTGATAATTTTTTGAAAAAATTCAGGCATTTTCCAAGAGAATGATACCAACCTGACCTCTCTATGACAAAAATTAAGGCTGTTAGAGCAATTTAAAGAAAATATACTGCAAAATGTGCTGGGGAAAAAATAACCCATTGGGGGTTAAGGGTTGGAAATTTTCAAAGAGCCTGGGGGTAAAAGGGTTAACAATGTACACAGCCAATCATCGATTGAGATGTATTTCATAAGCTGCAAATGACAAGGGACAAATCTATTAGGGAAATTCATCTTAAAAAAAAAAGAAATAAGCGAGAAACGTTGTTCATATGTTATGTTCTCAGTTCATCAATTGTTCAAAATTTTCTATAAAAAAAAAGAAAAAAAATATTTTGAGTCAGCACATTATAATAAACTAAAACTTTGTATATGTTTCTAACTCTCATAACACAAGTTTTGTAGGGTTTCTTAACGCATGAAATTCTGTAAAACAAAAATGAGTTTCACCAACACTGACTGGATTCCCATTTGTGAAAAGAAAAAACCAAATCTTATCATCTTGGAGTTTCAAGAACACTTTGGGGGATGGATTCATTGGAAACTAATAGACACTTGAACATAGAAAAAATGTTCAAATAACAACAGTAAGAAAAACAATTATGCAAATCATTTTAACATCTGAACTACATATATACAGTATTATTTAACAGTGTTTCTTAGTACATAGCTTTGTTTCCTTGCCGAACTATCGTCAGTGGCCTCTCATTGATTCTCTAAGGAAATCTTTTTAGTTTCTTTTAAAACAAATTTACCAAAATTTCAAAGGTTGAAAACAAGATGATATTAATTGATGACACTGAGATCTCAATGGTTAAGCAATATAAAAAATACTAATGTTATAACACACTTTGTAACTAATATCTTGACTCTGAAATAAGTTAACTGAGAAATCTTACAGAGTATTGAATTGTTAACTCATTTTTTTATTTAACATCTAATGATCTTTTCCAATAACTGTCTCTTGCCTGGCTGGTAACTTTCAACAATGTCCTTTTACATAATAAAGATGCCATGCATCCTTCTCTCCTACATTTACCCTCACAATATATTGGGGATTTACAACCTGTCATTAATAACTCTTGATATTATAATGCATGAAAATATATCTGTGCTGATTTCATAGAACAACGGAGGAGATCATCTGTTAACAATTCCAATCAGTTAACTAATTTTCATATGAGGGGTGACACTGCAATGAAATTTGTGATAACGAATGCAGGAGGCTCTCTCCAGTAAGTTACATTCATTTGAGAGGCATCATCAGGACTCAATTCTCAGCTAACATGGTTGAATATTTTGCAGTAGAGTATTACATAACAGATTTGTACTTGTGTGGGACTTACTTAATGATGTGTGCTTCGATTCTAAAAACAAAAATTTATCAAATGAAGTTCTGTATACTTATTGCACTAACAAAAACAATCAATGGTACATGAACTACAAATATCTACAGTAATATATAGCATGGAGACTCAAAATATAAAATTTTTACAGTACATTTCAATAGCGCACAATTTATAAATATTCGGCGGATGTTTTTTTAATCCAATAAGTAAACTGACCCAGTCTATACCTTAGTGTATAGGAGATCAAGTATCATAAAAGTGGTTTTTACAAAGGAAACCCTTATTTTTGACTCCTATAAAAGGCTAGAACAGGGAACCTGATACAACATAATTTACCAAAATAATATTGTCTCCCCTATCTTTAGGGCCAGCCTTTCAACATGCACAGGACAGACTCTGTGTATATGAGAGACCCACAAGTTCAAGCACTACTGAATGCATTACAGCCTCCCAGGGAAGACAAGAAGTCTCCTCTAAAAAACCCCAAAGTAAGGCAGCCTCCTCTTCAGGGTCTAAATCTCTCTCAGACTCAAAATCTACAACTTGGAAGGTTGCCCTGGTCCTACATGACCCCTCTACCAAAATCCATTACTGCCAAATCTAATGATGTTGGGAATGAGATCCCAAAGTCCTTTACTGTGTAAAAACTCAGAGGAATGTAAAATCTTAGCGAATGCTTTCACCCACATTGAAAGGAGATATGCGGCACTTTCTCTCGAGCTCTCTGCTAGTGAATCCTTATTCCAGGCAAAATGAACCCAATGTCAGCAGATAGGTGAGTTGAGAGGGTCCCAAGCCCTGCCCCAAAATACACATGTCCAAAAAGGTGGTAGGATAATTGAGTACAGTACTCTGCTCATTTCTTGACTTTTACTGACATCTTTGTGTTGCTTTAGTAGTGCCCATTTAGTTTGTTTTCTTGAACATATCATATTGCAATATTTCTATCAATTAACTTTTTCATAATAAACCCCTTTGATTTTTCTTTTCTTTTTTTTTAGAAACTGAAGCCATACCACAGATACAGTTCTTGAAATCCCAGTCAGACGGAGATATACTGTACTTGATGAAAATCCTTGTTATCACTACCGAAATGAAAACCGATTGGAAATGTGCGAGATCATCCGATAGACCAAGAAAGCATACTGAGAACCATGAAATGATGAAATAAGCTCATAATCACTCACAGTTTAGCTGCAGCTACAATAAACATAAAGGAGTCCATTTCCAATCTGAAATAATCTGTGATATCCTTACTAGAGGCAACCACTTGCAACTCTGTCAAACTATGACAAACTTTGCATGGCCGAAATACCCACTGCTTTGACAATTGAGAAGAATGCTTGTTGTTGGAGACAACTGGTTAAATCTAAATCCTAAAGTATCTTCTTTCCCAAAGTGGGCAGATGCTTCTGGTTGTTAATAATGGCATAAATGACAAAAATAGAATTATTATCTTTGCAAGAGAAGAAAGTTTGAATGTGATATAGTTGCAAAATTGGGCAGCAGATGGAGCTTTTTTTAAATTTGCCCATAAATATATCAACTTTACTGCCCTCACATCTAAGAGGGTACCATTCAGTATTCCTCATGCTTTTGTTTTCTTCCCAATAAGATTAAGGAAACTTATGACTGACTATTCACAAATTTGTTGCAGTTTCGCTCTCCACTGAATCCCACGTCATTACTAACGTATTTTGACCTAGGGTCGAGAAAGAGTTTTGCAGAAATATTTCCTAATGCAACAATTGCCTGCTGCTGTTTCCATTTGTCAAAATATATTCTTAAGAAGATATATGACCTTGCGTTAAGATGGCAGTATCATGAACATCCGGAGGAGTTCAATCAAAAGATAGGATTTTTCCTTGCACGAGTAATTTTGCCAGTAGCAGATGTGATAGAAGGCTTCCTAGAATTAAGTGATAATGGTCACTAATTGCCAAAATTCACAGCCTATTCTGAAGTTACATGCATAAGTCAAGCAAGCGGTTGGACTACGTATAAGATTCAACTAACGTACTCCATTGCATCATGGAATGTTCATGACCAAACAATTAACGATTAACTTGTGTGTAATCTGACTCGGCGGTGGCGTCGCTGAGACGTAAATGTCCTCTCAGAAAACCGTTGGGGTCAATAAAAGGATTCCTTTGGCTGATAAAGTGTGACATTTTGCAATTCAAAACACTAACATGTCATCACCTCTCTATCTTAAAATTAACTGATGCTCTAAAGAAACAGAAAGCTATGACAGAGATAAAGAAAACAGACTATCAAAAAGGAGTTTATATTCAGCCAAGAAATATAAAGGTCAAAATCCTCCTCAGGTCACTGGTTAACATACAGGTTTGCAAATTTCCGAGTTTGGCTAGTACAAGAAAAAAAATACTATACTATGTTAGTAAAAAAATTTCTGCAAGGGATTATATTTAGCAAGCTTTTGATAAAAATAAGAGAAATAAAATTCATAAAACTGGAATAGATAAGATACAAAACTAAAACATGATTACTAATAGTAAAAAATAATCATAATTTGACTCCTGTTACTTAACAGTAGACTAAGAATTTTCTCCACGGGATGTGACCAATACGCGAGTCTCCCTTATACACACTGAATCCATGCTTTGCACATTGAAACTTGACCCTAGAGCAGAGGAAATAACATTTCTCTAGTAAATGATGCCCTATTGGATTCTCTGTTCTAGTCGTTTACAGGAAAGCCCTTGGACACCACACAACACATTAATCCTAAAAATACATATCTTTATATTACTCTAAGTCAGATCTTAATTTACCTGATGTCAAGATGTTAAGGGGGGTTACTTCCTAATTTAATTATATTCTATGTTATACATACGGACAGCCTTGGGTAAGTATGTAGTATCAGTAATATTCCAGGTTTATTTATTCTCGGAAGTAATTTACCACTTGTTTATCAATGTCCAGAATTACTTTCAGTACCATGAAAGGAGTAAAAATCAAATTTCCATAAAATACAAGGAGTCAAAACATCCTTAAAAGAGATGAAAATATCCAGTGATGGATACAATCAATTAGTAACAGTTGGAAAGAAGAAAATTCTGTGAAGTTAAAATTAAAAGTTTAAAGATATCATCTTAAAATTATGAGAAAATAATTGATGAAGCCAAACATTCAGATACTAAGGTACATCAAAGGCCTCATCATTTTCAATTAGTAATCAAGTACAATAGTTTCAAAAATAATAATAAGCATGCCATAGACTGATGGAATAATCATAAGCGATTTTCAATTACAAGCTGGTTTCATCTTATATCCACACTTGTATTTAATCTTTTATACAAATTACGTTGAACTTGATGTGTGTCCAGTGGGGGTAACCTACGGTCTTTACATATCTACAGCTAAAGACCTGTACAATTCCTATGCAATACAAAGATGAATATGACATTATCATTCCACTGCACTACTTCGCTGGAATAATCCAACGTATATTGTTGGTAATTGCTGATCAAATTAACATCTTTAAAAAATATCAATTAGTCTAATCATCCAATAGATAAAGCAATTCAGTAGTACATAAGCAGTTTCTAAATCTGAAAGTTTCCCTGCTGACACACTCATGAAAATGAGTAAAAAGTAATAAGTTCCTTTGGCAAGTTTTTACCCTGTGAATCCTTCACAATCTACACGAAGACCAGACTATAAAAATTGGATGCCAGCCTCAAAATTTTATGTTTTTGCTTAGATGAACTGTAGTATATCTTTATGGATAATTAATACAGAATCTGTAAATGGAAGAAAAGTGACGTGCCAAAACAGTAAGTGTGAAAACATCAATATCAATACGCTTTGGTATTCTATACAAAAGTTCAAACAAAGTATCGCTGAGTGTTCTAGTTGCAACAGGATAATCACATAGGATCAAATATAGAAATAAACATCAAACCTTACTACAACTGAAAAATCTAATTACAATCTTTGTAGGGAAATATAAATATGTACATCATGAAATACATTTATGTGCATTACATGCATTAAAATATACAATTTATTTCTTCTCAAGTGTAAAACACAGACATAACCTTAGTTCTTTGTAGTTGTGTAACTACTAATAAATAAGCAATAAATAACAGTTTAAATAAATAAATGCTAAAAGAATTGTCCGTACTTTGGCGTATATACTAAAAATCACATGTATCTGTAGCTGTACAATGTCTTTATTTTCACATTAACTAACTGCATAAGGGACAGAATATGATATAACAAATAAATCCAAAATATAAATTTACACACACAAAGGGGGAAATTATTGTCCATTTAGATGTGAATTATTTTCGTTTTACTACTTGCTTCCCGTTCTTTTAGAATTGGATCCTCTTCCAGCTGCCTTCTTTGAATACGTAGTTTCCGTGGATCTAAGTTGGCACCAATACTTTGCATGCCCCTTGCTAACCGACCAGCATTAGGCGCAAGGCTTTGAACTCCCCGTGCAAGGACAGAAAAGGGGGCAAGCACTGATTCCTTATTCAAGGCTGATAGCGGAGACAGTGGATTTGACTGATCACCACTCTGTCCAGTTCGGCCTGATGGGACAGATGAGCCTCCAATATGGCCCTCAGAATGACTGGAAGGAAGGTGCAACTGTAGATCTGTAGCTGACGAAGCTCTTAAAACACTACTTCCTGATCCATCTCTTTCATCGCGAACATCCACTTCATCAGATGAGTGAGAGATCTTCCTCACCCTTTGCATCAAGAGAGATGGAGACAAACCTCCAAAGGTTGGGGTGAGTGCTGGTGCCTGGGAATTCTCGGAAATTTCACTTACCAGTATTTCCGGAGTTGGGGAACGATGACTGCCAATTCCTCCGATACTTCTCGAATTTATCCTACTGTTCAAAATAGCAGAGTCACTGTAGCAACGCGTAACAGGAGGTGAAGGATATCGAGGAGGAGGAGTAAGGGATGGGGAGAGGCTTGAGGCAAGAACTCCGCACGAAGATAAGTGAGTTTCTATCCCATTTACTGGCAACACGAAGTCAGTGTCATCTTGCACAGACACACGAGGCTTCTAAAAGGCAGAAAAAAATTTGTACTAATTTTTAATAAAAACAGAAATTTAATAATGAAATTTGTTATTGATATACATTACTAATGGGATTTTCAAATTGCTTTTGTCTATGGAAGCTTGGTATGTTGATTTCCCATTTTTTTTCCTTCCAATATACTAATGCTTCTAGTAAAATAAATGACTTACTAGTGTCTAACAACAATAACATGCTGTGCACATTTTATCGCTTCTTCAGTCACAGTAAAAATAATTCCCTATTCTCTTGATGACACTAGTCAGTGGAGGAGGGGTAGACATGTATACGGACGTCAGGCGAGTACAGAAATAACAAATTTTATCATTCAAATTTTGTTTACTACTATGAACCTCCCTTGATGTTCATATTGCTGACACCCACACTATAGTTGTGGTTGGTAGCCAGTGAGGGAAACAGGTAGGGCATTAATTTTGTATAATCCATTAAATAATATACTAGATTTACCTGTCATCTAGGCTTTGGGGTAATACAAAATCTAGATTGAGTTTCTGAATATCACTATCTTCACTAATTACTCAACTATATAACATTAAAACTTAATTACTATGGAACTAAATATATAATTTCATGAAAAACAAAAAAAAATTAAATTTGAAATGTTACTCGGCTGCAAACCCTAAAGGATTATTCTACTAACAAACCAATTAGATTCACCGTGCTATAATTCAGCAATTGTGACACTTAACCAACACACTATGTTTAGCAATTATAGATTTGGTATGCCATTGACCTGCCTCTAAAACCGTTCATACATGTCAACACCATGTATGTTAAATCTGTAAAGGATCTCTAAGAATACCTTAAGGTTTCTTTAGGATCCTTACTCATGGAAAACTCAATAATCTTGTGTCTCGACATATATTTGTTGTGACATCGTTTTCAGTAGATTTTATGTCATAATAAAAACACAATAACAAAAATCTGATAGGGGCAACATTCTGTGAACTCCATTCATTTCAGAGATGTCAGTGAACATTGGAAAAAAAGAAGAGGAAATTGGTGAAGCACTAAGTACAGTAAGGGAAGAACTAGAGTGGTTTTGGAGCACTGGGCTTTATTATGTAAATTATATATGATATACAAGCAAAATGAAAATGATAGGCTGGAAAGTTCTAGGAATCCGTAAAAATCAGTTCTATGCCCATACAAAGCAAAATTCTTTTAAAAACCATAAGTTTCACAGGTCAACCGTACAAGTTGACACGTATGACCGTATTTTAAGAAAGAATTTAGCAAGAGTTCTATATGATGCTATATTTCTTATATAATGAATCCTCATTTTCAAAGCTTTCATTAGAATTGGATAAAATTCTTTTAAGGGTTTCATGACCAAACAGTAATGTTAAAGGACCCTACATGCTTGGATAGAGGTCGCACTGTGCATAAAAAAAATTAGGCCCATTATCTCTAATCCAATAGTAGTGTTGCTGAACGCCTCTTACTGCACATGGAAAACTACTTTTGAAACTAGTAATCACTTTCCATCATGAAGAAGGAAACTAAAACAATTATAGTAAAACCAAATTTTAGTCCTTTTTAGCTCTGAAATCAGGCTAAAGAGATGAAATCCTTTTATGATTACCACTGACTACTTTAAAAGATATTGCTTGTAATTCACCGATTAGTTTTCTGATGCCAAAGCCAAAAGAAAGGAATTTTACCTGTGATATCTTAGGTGAAAGCTTTTACAAAGGTTCAAATACTGTAACACCGCCTAAATTCCTCCCATCTAAAAAAATAAAATTTGTTATTTCTACACTCACCAATTGTTCATATTGCTGCTTCTCCAGAAGCCCAGTTTATCAACATTTACTATTATCATTATTACAGTACTTGCTAAGCTATAACCCTAGTTGGAAAAGCAGGATGCTTTAAGCCAAGGGGCTCCAACAGCGAAAATAGCCCAGTGAGGAAAGGAAACAAGGAAATAAGAGAAGAAATTAACAATTAAAATAAAATATTTTAAGAACAGTAACAACACTAAAATAAATATTTCATATATAAACTATAAAAACTTTAACAAAATAAGAGGAAGAGTAATAAAATAATTCAGAATAGTATGCCCGAGTGTAACCTCATGCAAGAGAACTCTAACCCATGACAGTGGAAGACCATGGTACAGAGAACAATAGTTTGATTTTGGAGTGTCCTCCTAGAAGAGCTGCTTACCATTGCTAAAGTCTCTCTTCTTACCTTACCAAGAGGAGAGTAGCCACTGAATAATTACAATGTAGTAGTTAACCCCTGGAGAGAAGAACTTTTTGGTAATCTCAGTGTTGTCAGGTGTATGAGGACTGAGGAGAATATTTAAAGAATAGGCCAAAATATTTGGTGTATCTGTAGGCAAAGGGAAAATGAATGTAGTACTGTCTAGCCAGTCAAAGGAGCCAATAACTCTCTAGGGGTAGTATTTCAATGGGTTGCTGGTGCCCTGGCCAACCTACTACTCGGATTACAGAAATTATTTCCCATTTCCTTTCATTCCAATAGACATATACCTCTAGTAAAGTGATGACACACTAACAGTTAATGGTAAGGAGGGAAGTGCCTAGGTCTCTTTGATATTTCGGTTTTGAAGTCGAATACCATATCCTCTTGACATCTCAAGTCAGTGGGGAGGAGGGGGACAAGTATATGAACATCTGGCAAGTATAGAAATAACAATTTCATTATCAAAATATTCTTTATTTCTATGAACCTTCCCTGATGTTCATATTGCTGACTACCACGCACTGATGGAGGCAGGATGACAGAAAATGAACGGGATAGGAAAATCATTGAATAAAAAAGACCATATAAAATAATAAAAACTTAGGACTCAATAGGTCTACATTAATAGTAAAAAACCATCCTTGAAAAATGGGACTCCAGATTATTTTTCAAAAGATACCTGAAATATTTAGAAAATAAGAAATTTATATATTAACTGGACTAAAAAATATTAAGATTATATCGCCAGCAGCCACTATAGGAACTAGAGTATTCAATCTCAATAAGAAAACCAGGATTCTTCAAGATAATGTTCAGTAAACACGAACAAAGTATACCATTGATTTGCCATTAAAATTCTTTCAAAAGAAAGATGTATGAAAAAAGAAGTAACATAGCTGTACTCCTAATATCCTGAACAATAATCTTCAAGGCTTTTATAAGACTTGGATCTTATTCTTTGTGAGTTTCATTTGACAAGAAATTATATTGCATTTTGGACACAAGACGATTTGAAATTCGTATAAATTCTATCTAAATCTACATTAAGCCCTAAAATAGAGGAAGACAATGTATAAATGTAGATTGCCATCCCCAGAGACTGTCTCACCATTAAGAAACATACATGTTTTCTTCTCTTAATAATAAAACATGCAGAGTCCGATACAGTCATAGACGCCCTTCTCAATTTAACTGGTATTCAAAAACGTTAAAACTATGAAAATCATTATTATCCAATCTATTTATTTCGTCTCTTGGTAACACAACAAGATCGTCTTTCCTAGACAATTTTTAGCACCCCATGTAGTGAGACGTATCTTCCCAACACCTTAGGCAATTGTTCCACTGCCGCCAGGGACTCTGAGACGAGACAGGGTTGTTGTATTCATGTATGGGGTTTGGCCAGTTTTTCATGCTGACCATTGCAGATCAATGATGGTTGGAGACTGGTCTGATTGCTCACAGCAAACCAACCTAGTATGGGTGGCCCTGACAGATATTCCAAAATTAAGTTTAAATCTTGGATACCTGCAAATTTACAGGGAGGGTGATCTTGTACGCCAATGGTTTTGAATTGATCTAGTGACAACTTAAGTCTGTAAACACTGCTCTGCCATTAGTAGTTCCTGGTCTAACTTCATATTTTCCAGGGTTAATAAATACAGTATCTAAAACAAAATATTTGAATAAAGTAACCGATAAATATACTGACAATTTTTTCAAAGTTACAGCTTTCAAACTAATTCTATAAATCTTTTAATACAGCTTACATCAAGAGATTTAAAAGCATTCATTATGGCATTTGTTAAAATAATCTGTAATTTCCTTACTGATGGGTTCAGAGGCAGGAAACAGATCATAATTCAGGACTTGATTGGCAATGATCAGTCTTGTGAGATAAAAGGCCTCAACACTAACGATAACTAGAATTACCCACCTTACTTTGTATTTGGGATAACTTACCTTTAGCAACTTATTTGAATACTATTAAATAGCCTATATAAAAGACTAATTTCAACTACCGTATGGCATTTTTAATAATCTATTATAAAGACCTTACTAAAGAGTTTTTCAATGGTCTTCTTACCATATATGGGAACTGATGCGTATGAGAAGAAAGGACTTGTTCAAATAAGCGAGATGGGTTAGTGGCTGAGTTTGCAATATATGACACAGCCAATCAAACATGATGTAACTGAAGAGATTTAATAAATCTTTAATATAATTATTCAAAAGGAAACCTTCAGCCTAAGGGAATCGCATTAATTTCCATGCTAACTACATAATACTAAGAGTTGTGGAGGCCGTTCATTTCATTGCAAAATAATAAAATATCAAGACTACCATCTCACCACAAAAGGGATAAGCAGTGGTTTAAAGGGATTTACTAGAGTGAGAAAAGACAGAAGGCCCCACACTACCATCTTGGTCTTCTGTCTCCTCATAAATTCTAAGTGTTTAAAAGAGCAGTTAGAAATATGGTAGTGTGAGAGTTTAGCAGCAAAAGTGAGGCACTATGAGAGGATCTCTTAACCCAGGATGTGCTGTGTACCATGAGAACTCTTAATGAATGGTGCACTAGATCCACAAACTACCACTTGAGGAGTTACGTTGGGGTTTGAAACAGGTGGGATAGGCCTGAAATATCACCCTGAATTGAAACCTTACTGGTTTCTGAGCTTCCAAAAATGGAGTTAATGTCATTAAATTCTCAATATGACTAACAAAAACCAAACACATTTGGCTGTTGGAAAGACAAAGGCTGGAGTGGCATTGCCATCATCATTCCCTTCATAATCAACTAGCCTGACCTTCTCCACTTTTATAACCTCTATTATAGAAGCAACAAAGGAAAGTATTTCCAGAACACTTCCTACATTATTACCAACAAAAAGAAATACTTAAGTAAACCAGCTTTTAAATGCTGCATTTAAAGATTTCTATTTATTAGCAGTAATGAGGGACTGAAAACAGATATTAAATTGACATAAGAGCAAGATTATGTAACTGATTAGTCTTAAAGCAGTCAAAACATCTCTGAAGTATAGAAAGTTTTCAGACTAAACGAGACTTGATTATGTAGAAGACTTAGAAAATAGTAGGATTATTTCTATTCTAAAATTGCATCTCTTGTAGTTTATCTATTTCCTTGTTTCCTTTCCTCACTGGGCTCTTTTTCTCCGTTGGAGCCCTTGGGCTTATAGCATCCTGCTTTTCCAACTATGGTTGTAGCTTAGCTAGTAATAATAATAATAATAATAATATTAAGAATAAGAATGAGGTAAATTAATTGCTATATCCACGATGATAAGGGAGAACTGACAGGTTTAAAAGGGACATAATTCAACACAGCTGGGATATAGATCAGCATTTTGTTCATCCTCATCTTCCTGTAAAGAAGTGTAAACTGAAATATAAGGTGCTTCTTCCACCCACTTTTTTATAACTAGCAAGGGGGATAGTATACATTTGCTCTGGTTTAAGTGAAGGGGCCTTTTGAGTACTTGCAATGTAGTTTTGTACATTTCTTGCTTTTGTATCATTTTGTCTTTTTCTCTGTATGTGATGAAAATTTTCTTTTTCTTTTCTATATTTCTTTCACGGAATAGAAATATTCCTACTATTTTTTAAGTCGTCTACATAGTAAGATTAAATTTAGTATTAAAAGTATACCGTTTACATTTACCAAGCTAAGGTTAACTCTTGTTGAGCTAGTGGCCAAACTTTCAAGTAAACGAAGCGCACTGCCATCCGAAAAATTATGCAATCGATCAGCTTTAGCTGAAACAACACCAGCAACATTGAAGACCTAAGAGAGTCATATGATATGAAATGCCATCCACAAATGAAAGAGCAAGGTTGCTTAAGAGCACTTACTTTAACGAGTGGATGGATATTAAGATTCAAACTACGAAATTGGTCTTCTACCTTGCAATCTACTTGTCTAAAACAGCTACTAGGAATGCAAGGGTTTAACAGCAGAAGGATTTAGAATAAATAAAGAGAATGAGTCTTTATGCGAGGATCTTGACTTGGCAATGTACAGTGAATATTCAGAACCCTTACTGAATGGAACACTATTACTACACCTCACTACTGAAGTCAGGTTAAGGTTAGCAATTGGGCAGGTAAGATCAGAATTACCACCTATCTGCAGACTCACTGGCCTTCTGAGATTAAAAACAGAAGCTAAATAAGGTAAGATCCTTGAAACCCATCACTATAAAAACTTAACTGATTAAGTGTGTATTGGAGAATGGTGCTGGTATGTCATATTCGTCATGACTGCTTTAAACAACTAGCTCAGACTTCGGATTTCCTTCAGGAATAAAAAGCAAATTATATTTGCATTCAATCTTGAAACCTACTTTCCCTCTGAGGAACAGTGAGGCAATCACACTCCTCACAACGGTAATTTAAATTCTAGTATTATCCCTGCGCAGTAATTACTAACTAATCCAGAGGAAGACGCAACTTAAAACACAATAAAAATTATCAAAACCGGGAAGAAGAGTACGTCGAGGTTGAATCGATGCAACAGAGAAACAGAAATAACAGAGGACCCAGCCCTTCACTTCTTGCCATTAACTAATAAAGTATTTCATTACTTTACTAGAGGCATGTGTCAATTAAAGGGAGAGAAAATTGGAACTTTTTATTTTAAGGGTAAATGTTGATAAAATGAGCTTCTGGAGAAGAAATACAGTACTACTGTATTGACATCAGGAGAGATTCATGGAAATAATATATATATGACTACTAGATATCTTAAAATAATAAAAGACCTTAAAACAGCCATTAAATTGCCTTGTATAGAAAATATCTAAAAATTGGCATACAATTATAAATTTTAATGCCTGAAAGTGAAAGTTTCTCATCACAGAAGATACGTAAAAATCTAAATCTTATGTTGAAAATAGGAGTTGTGGAAGCTTATTGGAAACGTTCCTGCATGGCAATCTGTTGGACGGGCTAAAGATCAACTCAAGCTCGAGTTTTTAATAGTGTCTGTAACTCGACAGTTTCAAGTAGTGTTTGTAACCTCACCATCGTTATGAGCTAAAGAGGGGTTGGGAGAGGCTTTAGGTCTCTTGGCTCAGCCATTGGCGATTAAATCTACCCTGCTAGAATTGCCTGTGAGTAACTAGAGGCCGAGTTTGCAAACCAACAGTACACATTGCCCAACAAATCATGATGCAAGCAGTTGCGCTTTAGTTGAAACTTTGTTCACCTCAGCAAGGTTTAAGGGAATCATTCAATATGCCAAGCCATCACCATACGTAATATGATATAATTTGGGAGCACTTACTTTACCGAGTGGAGGGATACAGTATTAGAATCAGACTAACCATTTGGTCGTCTACCTCACAGTCTACTTGGCTTATGGAGAGACTAGGGTTCCACATGCAAGGGTGAAGTCTAAAGTAAATAAAGAATTTGAGGTTCTGTGAGAAGCTTTAGAATCTGTAATGTGCAGCGAACTTTCAGAACTCTTACAGAAAGAAATATTTTGAACACTTGACTAACTTTGGGTGTTGCATTAGGTTGGCAACAGGGTGTGTAGAACCATTTACCATTTTAAGAGAAGATTCATTGGATTATGATCTTTAACAAAGAAAGCTAGTGATGTCCAGGGCTTATGATGCTCAATTACGACCAAAAATTGGCTGATAATATGAATCATCTAATGGTGAAGGCTTGTCATTATTGTCATCATCCCCACTACAATTAAGCAGTCTTGTCTTCCTTGGCTTTTCCCCTGAACTGACAGCACGTTCCCTTTTAATGCTTTGCACTGTTAACTTGATCAGCAGCCAATGTCACATAGCACTTTCATATAAGAGGTACTTTGAGGAAAAAGCACATTTCACAATATTATTAAAAAATTACTTAAATCACAGAACTGACCCTGACACAGTATACCAAATAAATACAAATAATAAACTTCCAGAAAAATTCCTGGGTAAATTTTATGCAGTAAATGCTAAGAAAACCAGTTGAAGACATTCTAATGCACAGTAGTAAACCAACAATCTAGAGATGGTCTCATCAGTATCACAAAACTGAGGAAACTAAAGAGACGAGGAGACTGGTGTGTCAGTTACCACTTACCTCTAGAATGTTCCTTTTGTTACTAAAGGCATGAGTTTATTGGAGGGAAGATTACTGGAAAATATTTAAATCTTGGATGTATGCCAATACTCTTAAGTGTCTAAGAATACTGTACTTCATTAGTCTTTTATTACCACCAGTGTTTCCTGAACCTTAAGGGCCTTGAACATTTTTATAAGTTTTCATCAATGGATACGAAGGGTTGATCCCTACAACAGCTTGTTGCATATGCAGATGATGCTACTCTCTTTATATCAATTCAATCTCCTGAATGTAGAACTGGGGTTGCTGAATCTCTTAATAGAGATCGAGCTAAAATTTGTGCATGGTGAAAATTATGGGGTATGAAGTTGAATCCTAACAAAAATTAAAGTAAAAGTATGATTGTAAGTAGGTCAAGGACAATGGTTCCTCAACATCTGGATCTTAGCATTGATAATGTTTCTTTAACTTTGTATGACTCTTAAAATTCTGTGTGTGATTCTCGACAGCAAATTTACTTTTGAGAAATACATTAGGTCTGTGTCTTCTTCAATTGTTCAAAAAATGGCTTATTGAGAAAGTCTTTCAAGATTTTGGGTGAATCTATGTGAAATAGGTGTTTTAATTCTTTCATTCTACCTTGTTTTGAGTATTGTTCTCCTGTCTGGTCTTCAGCTGCTGATTCTCATCTTAATTTGTTGGACAGGAACTTATGGTCTATAAAATTTCTTATTCCTGATCTAGATATTAATCTTTGGCACCGTAGTTCAATTAGTTCATTATGCATGTTGCATAAGATTTTCCATAATTCTGACCATCCTATACATTCGGATCTTCTCGCACACTTCCATCCTGTTCGTAATACTAGGCAAGCAGTTAATTCTAATAGTCAGGCCTTCTCCAATCATGAGGCTCAATACTACACTGTATTCTGGAAGTTTTATTACAGCTACGACCAAGTTGGGGAAGGATCTTCCTAATTGGGTAGTTGAATCAGTAGAACTTGAAAGTTCAAAATTGCAGCAAATGTTTTCATGTTGAACAGGCTGACATAAGTCTTTTTATAGTTTATATATGACATATCTGTTTTGATGTTGTTACTATTTCTAAAACATTTCATTGTTAATTTTTTCTCATATCGTTTATTTATATCCTTGTTTCCTTTCCTCACAGGGCTATTTTTCCTTGTTGGAGCCCTTGGGCTTATAGCATCTTGCTTTTCCCACTAGGGTTGTAGCATGGATAATAATAATAATAATAATAATAATAATAATAATAATAATAATAGAGAGAGGTCTGGGATAACTGAAAGAGAGTCCCAACAGCTCAGCAGTTAAATCTGGCTTTTCATCACTGGAATCGAGATTGTGTCTAGGTCAGAAATCTTGTTCTGGTTTAGATTAAGATGAAATGGAAAAGGTCTCCTGGTAGGGCATGTATCGGAATGCATATACAGTACTCCAAAGACGTCAAAGTTACATTAAAATCTCCGCGCATATGAATTAACGATGACTTTACCCACTGAACTTTCAATAATAGAAGGAAAGATTGAACTCACCATTGTTGGAAAAATCTGTAAAGGAACTTCTGTTAACATCCTCAAATGAAGAATCTTCTGAATTAGTACCAGAAGAGACATAAACATAGACCAGAAACCCAAACCTCTTTCACAACCTCAGCAACTAGACTTCTTGAATCTACACCCTTTCCAAAGTGCATAAGAATTAGCCAGTTGCCAACTATAACAGAATTCTGAGTCACAGGATTCTTAGCCTTTGGAAATAGGGGCCTATCATCCTGGTGATATATATAAGGGCTGTCCTGAGGTCAAAAGACTGACATTTTCATTGGTAAACCTTGGAACCACAGACAAAACCAAAGGAATTCTTTGAATTCAAATGGATAAGATTGGTGAAATATGCAGTCAAGTCTATTCAAATCATCCAATCTACTTCCTTTATTTTCATGGAAAACTTTGTGAGAATTGTCGTTTTGAGATTAGAAGCATCCATAACTGGTTTCCAACCACACAATGCTTTGGAGACAAAGAATAACCTGATGTAGAGACTTTGGAGAAATGTTTAATAGCTCTTTTGTCACATCTTTTACAATTTCTTTTATAATCTCTAGATTATGCATTACTGGCTTTGTTATTTTTCTAGCTAAGTTGGATATGGGTATGGTTGCTTGGAGAAGGGAATAATGGAGGGTACAGTCATACCTCTTGATACGATTGATACGAAAGATTTTGCTTACGAAATTTTCACTCTACAAAACAAGATGCAAAGAATTTTCCGAGTCATTGCAAAAAATGTTTTGAACGACGAAAGGAAGTATGGTACGAGAGCCCGATCATCTCCAAGACTGATTTTAAAATTCGCGCCCCGCCACCCTGTAATAAACTCGTCACTATCCTCCCACACTCCCTACTCAGATGCTAGCTACTGCCATAAGATCCTGCTCTCCAATTGGACAGCATCTACTGTATTGGCAATCCTCTTCCAATTCGTTTCAGCAGCGGTATCGTACGCATTAACTTTGTGTTTGTGATTTCGCTTTCATGACTACAGTATTGTACTGTATCGTGTTGTGATATTACGTTAGTTTATTAGCCATGGGTCCCAAGAAAGTTGCTGATGTGCAAGGAAAGAAGAGGATGCTTTCTATGGAGACATTGATGGAAATAATCAAGAATAACAAGGCTGGCATGCAGTTAAGTGTGATTGTGAAGGAATATGGCCGAAATCCGTCTACAATAGGAACGATCCTGAAACAAAAGGTTTGTACACAGCAATACTGTTTTCTCCAGAAAGAGGAGCCCTGTCCACGATGAGATGGAGAGACTGCTGCTTGTATGGATTAAGGGCAAGGAAATTGCTGGACACATGATCGCCAAAACAATTATCTGCTAAAAGGCTAGCGCCTTTTTCGGTGATCTCGTGCATGCTCAGACCGAAGAAGATGCAGGAGAAGGGACACCAGAGTAGGCACCCCCAGACTTCAAGGCTTCTCAGGGGTGGCTTGAAAAATTTAAGAGACGGTCTGGCGTTCATTCGGTGGTGAGTTATGGGGAAGCTGCAAGCTCAAACACGAAAGCAGCCAAAGCCTTTGTTAAGAAATTCGACATGTTGACTGTCCAGGAAGGGTACACTTCCAGCAAGTCTTCAACTGCAACAAAACTGGGCTTTTCTGGGAGAAAATGACTCGTCGGACGTACATCATGGCAGGAAAAAAAGGCTACTCAGGCATAAGCCTATGAAAGACAGGCTTACCCTTGCACTCTGTGCAAATGCCAGTGAGGATTATAAAGTGAAACCCCTGCTGGTGTATCACTCTGAGACTCCTTGACCCTTCAAGGCCCATAAAATGATTAAGGAGAAGATTCCAGTAATATGGAGGTCTAATGCCTAAGCCTGGTTAACAAGAACCATGTTCACCGAATGTATAAACCTTTGTTTTGGCCTGACTGTGAAGATATTTTTAGAAGAGGAGTGCCTTCCCCTGAAATGCCTGCTGGTGTTGGAAAATGGCCCTGTTCATCCTCCTAGCCTAGAGGAACATATCCTAGTGACGTATTCCTTCATTAAGATTCTCTATCTTCCGCCTAACACCACTCCTCTCCCCCGCCCATGGACAAGCAAGTGATTTCCAACTTTAAGGAACTCTTACATGAAATATTTCTTTAGGGTTGTAATGGCTGTTGTGGTAACGTCCCTGACTGGTGAACGCCAGACTGGGGTTTGAGTCCTGCTCAAACTCGTTAGTTTCTTTGGTCGCTGTAACCTCACCATCCTTGTGAACTAAAGATGGGGGGTTTGGGGGAGCCTAAAGGTTTATCTGCTGAATCATCAGCAGCCATTGCCTGGCCCTCCTTGGTCCTAGCTTGTGTGGAGAGGGGGCTTGGGCACTGATCATATGTATATATGGTCAGTGTCTATGGCATTGTCCTGCACAATAGGGCAATGTCACTGTTCCTTGCCTCTGCCATTCAAGACCATCCTTTAAATCCTTAAACATTAAAGAGATGTTTCGAAATCATTGAGAGCACAAACGTCACCCTTCGTGAATTTTGGAAGGAGCATTTTTATTGATGTGATATGACCTAAAATCATCAATACAGCTTGGCAGGAGGTTTCGATGCGCAACTTCAACTCTGCATGAAAGAAGCTATGGCTTGATGCCATATCCGCATGAGATATAAAGAGCTTCTACGTAGGCCAAGCTGAAGCTCAAGCCAATGACAAAAAATTTGATAATCCTGAACCTGTTGTTCAATCTGAGGTTGCCGAGATCATTAGACTCGGGACGTCCATGGGTATGGAAGTTGATGAGGCTGACATTAATGAGCTGATCAAGGAGTACCTAAAGGAACTTGCAATGGACGACCTGAAGGAGTTGGAGGCCATGCAACTGCACAAAGTTCTAACAGTTCTCTGGAAGCAAAGAAAGGAGGATGACCCTATAACCACAGCAATAATTAAGGAGGCTCTATCTTGCTACCATAAATGGGCGGCTTTTGTCGAAAAGACTCCCAGAAAAAATTGTCACAAGTCGTGCGCTTGAATATTCAAATGATGTTTGCCTAAGTAATTTCAGGAACATTTCAAGAAGCAGACAGAAACAAGCTTCTTTGGATATATTTTTTTAAAAAGAGGCATTCGGTACTAGTAGGCCAAGAGGAAGCTCACAGTGATCATAAATAGATAAATCATTATTTGAAGTTAAAACCATAAATCTAATCATCTTTTCATGCTACATGTCAAAAGATCTACATGAATTCATTAAAGAATCTATCATAACAATTTGTAGTGCCATAGCCTCTGTACCATGGTCTTTCACTGTCATGTACACTCAGGCACACTATTCTATGTTATTTCTTTTCCTCTTGTTTTTTTTTTTTAAGTTTTTATAGTTTATATATGAAAGATTTAATTTAATTTTGTTACTGTTCTTGAAATATTTTGTTTTAATTACTTCTCTTGTAGTTTATTTATTTCCTTATTTTCTTTCTTCATTGGGCTATTTTTCCTTGTTGGAGCCCCTGGGCTTTATAGCCTCCTGCTTTTCCAACTAGGGTTGTATCTTCGCTAGTAATATTGATAATAATAATACTGTACATATTATTATAGAATATTCTTCGACTAAGAGTAACGAAGTAAAGATACTAGGAAGAAAACCATTCATCGTCAAAGAAGACTTTAAATGCTACCTTTACATTAGCATATTAACATAATCTAACTTTGTATACAAAAACTTTCAACTTTGCACAAGAACATGAAGTGCAAACTTGCTACAAATTCTTTCCTATTAAGCACGTTGACACAAGTCTCATTTTATATCTATATATGACAGATCTATTCAATCGTTGTTCCTGATCTTAACTGATTAAATTCTATAATTTCACTCTCATTGTAGGTCATTTGTCATATATCTATTTTCTTTCTGCAATGGGTAGCTTTCCCTGTTGGAGCCCTTGAGCTTGTAGCTTCCTGCTTTTCCAACTAGGGTTGTAACTTGGCTAATAATAGTAATATGAAAACTGAGGTTCTGAACTAGCACACACAATACAGGATGGACATAGTTCATAAACTGCATAGAGGGTAATGTAACCACAGTACTGTATTCAATACTTCATTCAATCACTACATATTTCTTTACACTATAAAACCTGATGCTTTAGACTCTTACTGATCTTTAAAGCAAAGACTGTGTACTTATTTTTTATTACCTCTGCCAATGAAGTTGGAAGGAGGTTATGTTTTACCACCTGTTTGTGTTTGTATGTGTTTGTGAACTGCTTTACGGCCACAATTTCAATTGTAGAGTAATGAAACTTACAGGAATAACATATGTAAAAAGCTGGAAATAATTAAATTTTGGAAAGTTTAGGTCAAAGGTCAAGGTCACGGTCAAGCAAAATGTCCAATTCACATAATCAGCCACAAGTTTGGACATTATTGTTGGTTCATATTTGAGTGTATGAAAATCCACACCAATTAATACATATTAAGGTTGACGGTCAAGGTCAATCAAAAGGTCAAATTCCAGTCATCAACTATACGGCCACAAATTTATTCATAAAGTAATGAAACTTGCAGGGATTTTAAACTGTTATGTAAAGAGCTGGAACTGATTAAATTTTGGAAGGTCAAAGGTCAAGGTCACAGACGAGCAAAACGTTCATATTACGTAATCAGCCATAAGTTTGGACATTATACGCACAGAGACTTCAAACTTGGTTCACATTTGAGCGCATGAGAATCCACGGAAATTAATACATGTTAAGGTCAAGGTCAAGCAAAAAGTCGAGAAATAAGCTGCTGTGGCAGAGGTCTGCGCTCTACTGAGTGCCCCTCAAGTTTGTGTATTATTCATTTTATTTAGCAAGTAATTCATTTGGGGTTACTGGCAATATGATTACATAGGTCATTAATGCTATGTCATAAGTGAGGGTGGAAAAAAGTCAAATAGATCATACATTAGGTGCAGCAATTACTTCAATATGTCCCTTAAACATTTATTTAAATTTTATATCCAAGTTTGCTATAGCCAGGGGCACAGATACAGTATAAGTTTTTTTATAATAAAATAAAAAATAAGGAGTCCTTTCATATGATAACTTACCTGAAGGTAAAACTGTGAAATTTTTTGGTGATTCTGTACAGTGGTGGGACGTTTGAAGCGTAGGCTGGACATTGGATTTAGCTTTGCCAGACCAGAGGTTACATTGCTGAAAGCTCGAGTTCCTGAAAACGTCAAGGACATCATTTTAATAGAAATAAAATGTTTAGCTATTAATAATATATGAAATTCACACTATTTCTGTCTGCCAATGATTACCAAATAACAAGGAGACATCTATTTTACAATGAACTCAGGGAAAAAAATATATTTCTATAATATAATTTATTATTTGAATAGTAAGCTATCAATCCAAAAGTACAAGATTTACAACTTTAGAACAAATTAAAATTTAAAATAAATAAATCACTCCTCCAAGTCATTCTCCCCCTCTTTGGAAAGCCACATGATGCACAAAACAAACTGTAGGTAATTTGTTGAACTGGACCTACTAGCTGACACCAACTATTTAATTAAAGGGATACAATAGTCCTCTCAGGGTTCTGTTCTTCCTCCTATATCTGTACTTCCTTTTACCAATGACTTTCTGCCTCTCATTTTTGTCATAGTCAGATCTTTGGCTCTAATATAACTCACCATAATTCTTGTACTCATTTAATCTTAAAATACTCTTCCTTCACTTATGAACGCTAATCTTGATTACTTGTCTGGAGATTCCGTATTTTTCTAAAATTCCAAGTATTTAAGAAATAGTAATAGAAATTTATATTATCAGGTTACCTAAAATCTGTCATGATGATATCACATTAAAACGGATAACTGCTCTTACAAGTTTTAAGTGTGCCACCTACAATAAACTTCTACCTTCAATGAAGAATAAAATAAATACCATCAGCATTACCTGTCCCTGTTCGAAATTCTGCTCTTATAGCCAAGGTGCTTTATTATATGCCTCCAATCTCAATACATAGTTTCATTAAACAATATATGTAATCAATCCTTTTTTCATTAATACTGTCAGGTATCTATTCCATACTCAGTCTGGAATTAGTGTTCCCCAGAATAGGTAGCTCATAATTTTTTTATTTTTTTTATTTACAATACTACTAGCTTTGGTGTTTCTGAATTTATCTTTTTATGACTACAAGCCTTCTTCCAGTGCCATCATTTTCCTTGTTAGATTAAAAAACTGGGTAAGGCTTTTGGTTTATCATCCCACAGAGATCTGCATTTAACAAAATTAATTAAACTTTTAAAAAGAACACAATATTGAATAGATTTTACCAGCACTTTTGAGTGTGTCAGGAGAGCTCTTTGTAAGTGATGAGAGGGGATTGAGAAAGTTGGCAAGTTGACTGCGACCTCGACTTCTCTTCTTTTCAAGTTTCCCTGTTATAAGATGGACTTCGCAACCAATCATCTGAACTGCCACTTCAAAAGTTTCGGCAATAGCCTTCACAGACTCTGAAGATAGAAATGCATACAATGTCAGTGTAAAGGAGTTGCTGAAATACAGAGAACACACTTCAATTACTATATAAAATGGTAGCTCCTAATTTAAATAGATTAACAAAAATATAAAAAAACTTAAACTAAGGGGAGAACAATCATCAAAATGGGGTTTTGACACTCCATAACTGCCAGACCTTAATGAAAATATGAAAAAAATCTTAACTTGCAGCAAATATTCTAATAATCAATGTGTAAAATACATATGTATTTAAAGTTTTCTCTTCTGATTTAGCTAAATACCCTTGCTCAGTTACTGTCCATTTGTTTCAAACCAAAAGAAGATATATAAATATCTAATACTAACTTTACTTTATATCACCTCCATCAAGATTACTTCATCTCATGTCTAAATATGACTACGGACAAATTCCTAAATTTGTGGAAACTGTTAGTGAGAATAACAGATTTTTGTCGTACATACATACAGGTCTATTACTTTGCAAAGATCCCTTGATTCTAATTGAAGCAGAGAGATCAAGGTGATATTCAATTAAAAACCACCAAAGAGGTTATGGTGGAACGAGTATTTCTCATTCAATTTGATGCATTACTTCCTTAGAATTTAAAAGTGATAATCTGTAGTACAGTAATAAGGCCAGTATTAATTTATGGATAAGAAAAATGGGCTCTTTAAGATGAACAGAGATGAGAATGATGAGGGGATTATGGGAATAACACTGCTTGAAAGATTGGAAAATGAAGAAATGCGAAGAACGACAGGCATAGTAAAGAATACAGAGGTGATAAGTGTCAAGACTGAGATTTTGAGGGCAAGTGTTGAGGATGGATGATGGGGAGGGCTTGAGAGGAACCTGTTAGGGGGATCATATCAAAAGGGAGGCATAGAATTCGATGGCGAGATAAGGTGAAGGATGATATGGAGAGATGAGGTTTGGTGAAAGAGGATACCTTTGATAGAAGGCACTGGAGAGGGGGCATCAATTATTATTATTATCATTATACTATTATTACAAGATAAGCTATAACCCTAGTTGGAAAAGCAAGATGTTATAAGCCCAAGGGCTCCAACAGGGAAAAATAGCTCAGTGAGGAAAAGAACCAAGGAAATAAACAAACTACAATAAAAGTTATAAAGAATCAAAATAAAATATTTTAAGAACAGTAACAACATTAAATTAGATTTTTCATATATAAAACTATAAAAACTTAAAAAAACAAGAGAAATAGAAATAAGATAGAATAGTGTGCCCAAGTGTACCCTCAAGCAAGAAAACTCTAATCAAAGACAGTGGAAGGCCATGGTACAGAGGCTATGAATGGGAAAAAGGGCAACACATACAGAATAGGTTTGTCAAAGAAGACTAACACTAACAATGACACCTTAACATTACTAATACTATAATCATAGATATCTGAATGCATTATAACTTTAAAGGGTATTTAACTACTGTAAAATAAAGATAAATGAAAATGGTCTAGTAGCAAAAGGAATAACATATTTGGCATCATATTCTGGTTCTCAACATAAGCTTGCTCACTCCCATATGGAATCAAAATCAAAACAGCCTTACCTCTCAATATATCAGTTTTACCCACTAACCACCAGTACAAGAAATAGAATGGGTATTACGTGTTTAATACAGACGTTTATCCATAAATAAAACAAAAATCTTTCTTTCTTTCTTTCCAATAGGCTTAGACCTCTAATAAAGTATTAAGACATCCTGGCAGTTAATGACAATTATTGCAACTTGGATAGGCCATAGATCCTTAGTCTTGTCTCTCATGAAGTCAAAACTAAATTACCAACCTTTTGGCATCACTAGTCAGTGGGACAGAGGGGGATGTATGCAAACATCAGGCAAGTACAAAAATAATATATCTTCTTATTAAAAATTCCATTTATTTCTATGAAACTCTCCTGATCTTCATAGTGGTGCCTCCCACACCCTAATAGAGATGGGTCAGTGAAGGAAAGAGAAATGAAATATAAAGTCTTGAAATAATCAACGTATCTGGTGCTCGAACAAATTCTGTTATAAAGCAAGCTTCCAGATTGTGTTAAAAATACAACCAATCTATCAAACTATGCATTTTCATATATCTAAAACCATGTATTTTCAAGAGAAAAAACTACTACTATAACCCAATTTAATTTACCAAACTAAAAGAAAAATGTTATTTTTATTAGTAAAATAAATTTTTGAATATACTTACCCGATAATCATGTAGCTGTCAACTCCGTTGCCCGACAGAATTCTATGGAGGGATACGCCAGCTATCACAATACTAGAAGGGGGTGTACTCACCAGCGCCACCTGTGGCCAGGTACTATAGTACTTCTTGTTGACACCTCCTCAATTTTTCCTCGGTCCACTGGTTCTCTATGGGGAGGAAGGGAGGGTCGATTAAATCATGATTATCGGGTAAGTATATTCAAAAATTTATTTTACTAATAAAAATAACATTTTTCAATATTAAACTTACCCGATAATCATGTAGCTGATTCACACCCAGGGGGGTGGGTGAAAAACCAGTGTACAAGACTAAAGGATAGCTAAGTATCCCGTATTTCATATAATCAGTTATCCACAATAACAATGAAATAATAAGTACCTGGTAAGGAAGTCGACTTGAACCGTTACTCTGCCTTTAATAAGATCGTCTTCCTTACTGAGCGCAGCGTTCCTCTTGGGAGGCTGAATCAACTCAAAGGTGCTAAAGTATACAGGGCTGCAACCCATACTAAAGGACCTCATCACAACCTTTAACCTCGGCGCTTCTCAAGAAAGAATTGACCACCCGCCAAATCAACAAGGATGTGGAAGGCTTCTTAGCCGACCGTACAACCCATAAAAAGTATTCAAGAGAAAGGTTAAAAGGTTATGGGATTATGGGAATGTAGTGGCTGAGCCCTCGCCTACTACTGCATTCGTTGTTACGAATGGTCCCAGGGTGTAGCAGTACTCGTAAAGAGACTGGACATCTTTGAGATAGAATGATGCGAACACTGACTTGCTTCTCCAATAGGTTGCATCCATAACACTCTGCAGAGAATGGCTCTGTTTGAAGGCCACTGAAGTAGCCACAGCTCCCACTTCATGTGTCCTTACCTTCAGCAAAGCAAGGTCTTCTTCCTTCAGATGAGAATGTGTTTCTCTAATCAGAAGCCTGAATAGTAAGAAACTGAGTTCTTAGAACTTGGAAAAGAAGGTTTCTTGATAGCACACTATAAGGCTTCTGATTGTCCTTGTAAAGGTTAAGACCTTTTTAGATAGTACCTAAGAGCTCTAACTGGGCAAAGTACTCTCTTCAGATCATTCCCCACCAAGTTGGACAGGCTTGGGATCTCGAACGACTTAGGCCAAGGACGTGAAGGAAGCTCGTTTAGCAAAAACCGAGCTGCAAGGAACATGTAGCCGTTTCAGATGTGAAAACAATGATCCTGCTGAAGGAGTGGATCTCACTTACTCTTTTAGCTGTTGTCAAGCACACGAGGAAAAGAGTTTTTAATGTGAGGTCCTAAAAAGAGGCTGATTGGAGAGGTTCAAATCTTGATGACATAAGGAACCTTAGGACCACGTCTAGATTCCAGCCTGGAGTGGACAACCGACGTTCCTTTGAGGTCTCAAAAGACCTAGGGAGGTCCTGTAGATCTTTGTTGGTGGAAAGATCCAAGCCTCTGTGGCGGAAAACCGCTGCCAACATACTTCTGTAACCCTTGATCGTAGGAGCTGAAAGGGATCTTACTTTCCTTAGATATAACAGGAAGTCAGCAATCTGGGTTACAGTGGTACTGGTTGAGGAAACTGCATTGGTCTTGTACCAGCTACGGAAGACTTCCCCTTGAGACTGATAGATTCTGAGAGTGGATGTTCTCCTTGCTTTGGCAATCGCTCTGGCTGCCTCCTTCGAAAAGCCCCTAGCTCTTGAGAGTCTTTCGAAAGTCTGAAGGCAGTCAGACGAAGAGCGTGGAGGATTGGGTGTACCTTCTTTACGTGAGGTAGACTTAGAAGGTTCACTCCTAGAGGAAGAGTCCTGGGAATGTTGACCAGCCATTGCAGTACCTCTAAGAACCATTCTCTCGCGGGCCAGAGCGGAGCCAACCAACGTCAGCCGTGTCCCTTTGTGAGAGGCGAACTTCTGAAGTACCCTGTTGACAATCTTGAACGGCGGGAATGCATACAGGTCGAGATGGAACCAATCCAGCAGAAAAGCATCCACGTGAACTGCTGCTGGGTCTGGAATCGGAGAACAATACAACAGGAGTCTCTAGGTTATCGAGGTAGTGAACAGATCTATGGTTGGCTGACCCCACAGGGCCCAAAGTCTGCTGCAAATATTCTTGAGAAGGGTCCACTCTGTGGGGATGACCTGACCCTTCCGTCTGAGGTGATCTGCCATGACATTCATACCGCCCTGAATGAACCTCGTTACCAGTTAGCTTTCGATCTTTAGACCAGATGAGTAGGTCCCTTGCGATCTAGAACAACTTCCACGAAAGAGTCCCTCCCTGCTTGAAGATGTAAGCCAGGGCTGTGGTGTTGTCAGAGTCCACCTCCACCACTTTGTTAAGCTGGAGGGACTTGAAGTTTATCAAGGCCAGAATAACCGCCAACAACTCCTTGCAATTGATGTGAAGTGTCCTTTGCTCCTGATTCCATGTTCCCGAGCATTCTTGTCCGTCCAAAGTCGCACCCCAGCCCGTGTCTGATGCGTCCGAGAGGAGACGGCGGTCGTGTTTCTGAACAGCCAAATAGACTTCCTTGAGAAGAAAGCTGTTCTTACACCACGCGAGAGAAGACCTCCTCTCTTCGGAAACAGGAACTGAGACCGTCTCTAGCGTCATGTCCTTTATCCAGTGAGCAACTAGATGATACTGAAGGGGGGGGAGGTGGAGTCTCCCTAACACGATGAACAGGGCCAGCGATGAAAGTGTCCCTGTTAGACTCATCCACTACCTGACTGAGCATCGGTTCCTTCTCAGCATGCTCTGGATGCATTCTAGGGCTTGGAAGATCCTTGGGGCCGACGGAAAAGTCCGAAAAGCTCGACTCTGAAGATCCATACCCAAGGAGACAATGGTCTGGGATGGGACGAGCTGAGACTCCTCAAAATTGACCAGGAGGCCCAGTTCCTTGGTCAGATCCATAGTCCATTTGAAAATCTCCAGACAGCGACGACTTGTGGGAGCTCTTAAAAGCCAGTCGTCTGACGGAGCCGGACACAAGATCATGGTACTGCTGCACAGTCTGTGAACTGTCAATCATGGGCAAGCGAGGAAGTACAGTGACAACCCGAATCTGTCTAGACTGTCTGGTTCGTACAGACAACTCCTTATCGGGTTGCTGAGGTTGCCGCACTGCGTCACAACAAGTCACTTCTGTTGGTTGTTGAACGTCTTCCCCGTGACACATTGACTCCGTAAACAAAAAATCCTCTAACAAGGACTAAGCTTGGACTGCATGTCTTGCAACACAGCTCAAGGTCTATGGGAGCAGGTGTGGTAACAGACGGGATTAGCGACTGAAGTGGAACCATTACCTTCCCTGGAAGCATGTTATGCTTAAATAAAAGTCCATAAGAGGCTATGCAGCTAAAGGCTCCCTCCAAATGACAGAGTCCTCAAGGGAATATCAGAAGGAGGGAGAAAAGAACTTTCTCATCTACAGGGACCATATCCTAGAAAAGCTAAGTTCTCTCAGTGAGGGTTCACTGGTGCAAAAGCAGCAGACTAGAAGGCAACGTTATGAAACTGCTTGACAGTCTAGTGAGTTGGCAACAACCAAAGATGTGTGACTGAGAAGCATGCGGTAAGGTATGCAGAGCATGTTGTATGCAGAGTATGCTGTATGCAGAGCATGCTGTATGTAGAGCATGTTGTATGCAGAGCATGCTGAATGCAGAGCATGCTGTATGCAGAGCATGTTGTATGCAGAGCATGCTGAATGCAGAGCATGCTGTATGCAGAGCATGTTGTATGCAGAGCATGCTGTATGCAGAGCATGCTGTATGTAGAGCATGTTGTATGCAGAGCATGCTGAATGCAGAGCATGCTGTATGCAGAGCATGTAGTATGCAGAGCATGCTGTAAGCAGAGCATGCTGTATGTAGAGCATGCTGTAAGGTAAGCAGAGCGTGTGCATGGCGTTTAACATTTCTCAGAAATTCCATGACCAGTGCTAGAGTGCTTTATGCATGCTTGCATGGGGTTTAAATATCAACATAATATTTACCTTACATTCATAACTTATGATTCATATTTTTTGCCATATTCTGCGATATTGTTAAAAATATATTGCAAGGAATACAAATATATTTTTATAAGTAATACAAATAACCTCCATTATCATAAGGTTTGAAAATGGAGGTAAGGTATGCTGAACAGCAGAGTCAGAACGAGCTGGAACAACAATAGTTGTGGTTTCCTCTTCAAGACTCTGTTGAGGGAACACCTGAGGCTCAGTCTGCAAAGGCTGATCAAAGGAAGTAGCAGAAGGTAGGCGCATGGGTGGAGGAGGCTGACTCCTGGCATGAGTGGCTGAACCCAAGGGTTGCGCTTGCTGAGCGGTTGGCGGAAGCGGAGTTGCGCAGAACAAGGTAAATGTCTCGCAAGCTGAGGCTCCTGAGGCGCAAGGCTAAGGTGTAGTGGTGCTTGCCTTGTGGAGGGTTGAGCTCGCTGCAGCGAGAGCTGAGGAGACTGACTCAAGGACGGGAGAGGTTGTTGTACCTCAACCGAGTGTTGCATCACTGGTGGAGCAGCAAGTGGAGGCGGAGGAAGAGAGGTATAATCCTCCTGATCCCATTGTAAAGGTTGCCTTAAAGAAGGCGGAGGCTGAACACCACTGGGAACAGCAAACTCAGAACGTGGCTCAACATCGTACGCCTGGCAGGTGGTACTGCGATCAGGCGGAGCGAGCGCAGGCGGAGCGAGTGTAGGCGGAGGCGGAGGCGCAACACTCTCAGCCCGACACTCACGCATCAAGACCGAAAGTTGTGACTGCATGGACTGCAGTAGAGTCAACTTGGGGTCGGCAGACACTAAGGTCTGCTGAGGTAAAGCCTTAACAGCAGAGATCTGTTGCGGCAGAACCTTACTCCTCTTAGGCGGAGTGCATTCAACTGATGACTGAGGAGAGTCAGAGCTAACCCAATGACTGCATCCGGGTTGTTGAACTCTAACTTCGTACGTCTGGCATAGGTCTGGACTTTACGTTTAAGAGGTCTTGAGACCTGAGACCAGCGTTTTCTCCCCTAAATTTCTTCTGCAGACGAGCAAAATAAGGGCTCAATCGTCTGCGGGTGGGAGTGACGGTCTCGGTAAGACACGCCCACAACCACCGAGGATACTTCTGTGCGCCGATCAAGGCCTGCTGAACCCTTATGCCCTTCGACATTGCTTCTCCCCTGGGCTTGGGAGCTTGCAAGAGGTCCCGGACTGGGAGGACGACTGGCGCGCACAGAAGTACCCTCACGCACAACACTGACACACTTTGCGCTAATCACTTATCACTTTGATTTTCTGTTTGCACTTATTTCACTGAACTCGAAACTTTAAGTGGTTTGTACCTGAAACACGCAATTCTATCCTTTCTCAAAAGTTAGTAATTGCGAAAACAGAATTACAATGTAACAGAAAAATCTAATGAAAGATAAATAATTCAGTGGCTGGAATGAGACTAAACACTAGATCACTCTAGAAACGTTTACCTTCTTCCCCTAAAGAGACTAGGGAGAAGAGCAAAAACGATAACAACGTTACTCGCTTGAATGAAACGTTTATCCTCCTCTTTCTCCCTCCGTCTCTATCTCTCTCTCTCTCTCTCTCTCTCTCTTGACTTAGAACCTGAGAGAAGAGCCCAATCATATATATCGTTAAAACATATTATTGTTAAAGGAAAAAACTGAAATATTTCCCAAAGTGAAAAGTTCCTTTATTAGGATTAAAACCATCAAGTTAAGAAAGAATGAACAAAACGCTAGACACGGTTACTCTTACTGCAACGTGAAACCGTGAAAATTCTTTCTCTATCGTAACGATAGAGCGCAAGTTGAACGTTCTGAACGTCAACAACTGCAGAGACAAAACAAAACGTTAGTTCAACTTTGAAAACAGTACGAGACTATCAAAGAAATTCTTTCAAACTCTGTGGCGGAAATAGCATAATATGTTAACAGGTAAAACCGAAATGACGGGCTCAATGTTAATTAACTTCGGTACCAAGAAAAGACCGCCTACTATTAGGAAGGTCGAATATAAACAAATATAAAAATTAATTTTAATAAGTTTATAATAAAAGGAAGTTAATCGAAGAGGCCTATAAGAGGCGGAGAGATATAAAATAAATCTATAACTTTTGTTAAGCAAAATTAAGAAAGAGAGTCTATACTCTCTTAGACACCAACACTTCCGTCTAAGGGAAGGGTCGGCCATTAAAAGGTGAAAGAGAGTTCATACTCTCTTCGTCACCATAATTTTCAAATTAATTCCAAAAGCTAACTAAGCTAATATAGAAGGTTCCAGTAAAGCGACAGCCGAAATCAAAGAGAAATACTTCACCAAAATCGTGAAAATACTCCAAGAACATAAGCGTATCCCAGAACGTCTTGCCGGAAGCACGACAGAGGAAAAATTGAGGAGGTGTCAACAAGAAGTACTATAGTACCTGGCCACAGGTGGCGCTGGTGAGTACACCCCCTTCTAGTATTGTGATAGCTGGCGTATCCCTCCATAGAATTCTGTCGGGCAACGGAGTTGACAGCTACATGATTATCGGGTAAGTTTAATATTGAAAATTCTCATTTATACTCTATCATGATGTTCAATACTATAGAGTACTCTAGAGGTTTTATTCTAGCTGTGACCAAGTTGTGGAATGAACTTCCTAATCAGGTAGTTGAATCAGTGGAACTTCAGAAGTTCAAACTTACAGAGAATGTTTTTATGTTGAACAGGTAGAAATAAGTCTCTTTTTATAGTTTATATAATAAAGATCTATTTTAATGTTGTTACTCTTCTTAAAATATTTGATATTAATTGTTCATTACTTCTCTAGTAGTTTATTTCTTTATTTCCCGAAGGGTGTTGTATGCTGCTTAGAGTTCCAGGCAAATGATCTGAAGAATTGACTCTTTCCTTGCCTACTCCAATGACAGATGGAGATAATCAAAGAGTTGTATCTCTTCCTTCCTGCAAAGCATCTATGAAAAAATAGGTGTCTGGAAACCTCACTTCTAGGTACAGTACCTAGGATAACAAATAAGAATCAGCCCACTAATCAACAGTTGAAGTTGGTTCTGCAACACTTGAATACAAATTGTGTCCTGATAAAATAATCGGTTCCAATTCTGACCGAAATGATATTCAAAGGCTCCCATCTTTAAGTAATCCATACGAGCAAACTTATCTAAGGGAACTATTGTCCCTACCAATCTCATCCACATATTAACTGACAGCTATTTCGTCCACCTGAACTTTTCGAACAAATTACGATGACTTGAGCCTCTTTACCCGACAGAAAAAACTAACTCTTTACCCGACAGAAAAAACAAAATGTAGTAACTAGCTATCATCATTCCCAAATATAGAATCCTCTGAATTAGAATCATAAGAGACTTCCCAAAAGTAACCGGGACTTCCAACCTTTCTAGCAGACAGAGCAACAACACTTATATAACTAGAACCCTTTGTAACTTCATTGAAATATAGCCAATTGTATGGGTCCAAAAGACCCGATTCCCAGAAATCTCAGAAATTTTGAGATGGAAGCCAACATTCTGGTGAAAACTTACGAAACAGCCTGCAGATGGATCCAAGATATCTATACCCACTTATACTGACATTTCTTAGTGTACCTAACAAAGGAATAAAGATAAAATGAAAATGAAAAATGCATTAGAAAGCTGAATAAATTTTCTTTATAGCACAATTATGGTTATACAAACGGACGACAACAGAATGCGTCAATGGATTCAAGACAACTAGATCTTGATCAGTAGCATGGTTAAGATATTGATTTGTTTTGCAGATGACAGATAGTTTTTGTGCAATTAAAAGCTTTTAACACTAAATGGAAGGCCGATTTAGTAGCTATTCTTTACACTTGAGATGTTAATTTACCAAATTTGTTTTATAAAAACTTGAGAAAACTTTGGAGTATTAGTTAACTTAGAGGAGACATCGAGACATGACTTACAAGATAAAGCAGTATAACAATTTACATCGAGCAACTCATTTGGTTATCCTTCAGAAATAAGTTTCCTTAATGATTGAAAAGGAGATACCTCATCACAGTTGAACTCTTCTTCCGTATCATCCTAATTTTCGTCATTCTGGTCTGCTGATTCCATTAAAAAGGTAACTACAGGTTAATTGTGTTTTTTACTTTTAACATTATATTTTGCATCTGTCCCAGGCAAAGGATTCATTTCAGTAGCTGGAGTATTAGGGAAGACTCAAGAAGTGGTAGTGGCCAAACTTACATTAGACCGATGCTCGTCGTTATCCAAAACTTGATGCAACTGTTCAACTACCACTGAAACTTTAAAAGATTAATCTAATATTGGTCTTCCCTGTTCCACAAGGACCATAAGATATGCCACACCATTATAATAGGCGTGAAGACATTACTCACGAGTGCTTACTTTGGCACGAAGACCTAAAGAGGATGATGATCATTGATCTAGCAGCAATAACTCCCTCGATTAACTCTCACAGGAATTACTAACAAATTCAGAAGAAATATCCCTCATTATTTTCAAGAACCTAAATTACACAAAATCCACAATCTGGAGAAGGGAAAACAGACTTGTATATAACGCAAAGGCAACGGCAGTACTGAGAAGACAAAGGACCAACGACATACCCACACCAATGTCATTAGCATTCACAGTCAGATTATCTTAATACTTTACTAGAGGCTTAATCCTATTGAAAGGAAAGAAATTGGGATATTTTTTAGTTCAGGGGTAAACTTCAGAGTTACAGCAAGCTTTGAGAGAGAAGCACTATGAATATATAAATAGATACTTTATAACCAAAATCTGGAAGACACAAAATTAATCTACTATAAATTGAAAATAAAGGTTATAAAGTCAAAATCAAGTCTTTCATAGAATAAATGAACTATTTCAAAGAGAAATTTGAAATATATAATACAGTACAGTAATGCTATTGTAAAAGAAAACAAAAAAGGCATACAAACCTATCATTTCTTCTTCTGATTTGATGGTAACAGCCATGTTATTGAAGAAACGAATGTTCATGGAACGGAACATCTGTAAGAAACCACTCTGTCCTTCCACAAGGTAGTTAAAACGAATACACTGATGGGCCTTGGACTGCTTAAAGACACCCTGACTGGAAGAGTATTTTGTCAGAAGTATTCGTATGACTGTCATACTGCTACAGAAGCACAACAGATCTAACATACATTAAAGGTTCTGACAGATTCTTGGAGTAATGTCTTCACTTAGTAATTTGTTACTAAGATAACAATTAAGCATATAATTAAACTTCAAAACTCAGAATAAAATGTAACTATAAGAAATTTCTTTTGCTTGGATTATAAAAGTACTTCAGAAACTTACCAACTGTATGGACCCATTTCAATTTTTTCCAGGTCGATTAAAGACACTCTCTCATAATGAAGAATTTGGTCCAATTCCTCATCATACCTAAGGATAGAAAAAAAAAATTAAGACAGAAGTACTAAACAAAAATATTATTGGCATAACTCCTCACAAAAATATAGCATAAACTTATAATGAGTAAATTAACAACAAACACAAAATGAGTTTCCCTTTATTTATATATACTTGGGCTAATAGTTTCATCAATGGCCTTTGCTGCAGCTAAATCCAATTTCTGGGTCGACCTGTGACGGCCGGTGAAAAGGGTCCTTCTTTACACTTTTCTGATATAAACCTTCCAAATATACCAGAGAAAGATAAAAGCATGGAATGCAGAGGTTACTACCCTCGCGCGAGCACCTTGTGGGTGTCGTGTATAAAGCAGGGGCACGTGAAAGCCACTATTCACAGGCTGTCTTCCATTTAGCTAATTCCTTCGTCAAAAGGGATGGGCCGATACAGAGGCACCAGCTACGCTACCAGAACCACGCCATCGACGCCCGACGCGAGCGCCATCTGAACAACATCCTTCTGTTTTGGACTTGCTAGCTTGATCTTAGATTTTTGTGTTCTCGGAGTTTTCACGTTTCGTGGATTAATTTCATCATGGCCGAAGCTCCAACTTCACCCATACCAATGTTAAGTACCATAGTTTGTTTTGACAGCTTTTTGCAGTACAGGGCAGTTGTACTCTTCCCAGTATTGTGTTGTTTTTATTTCGACCGGCTTGGCCTTCCGCGGTGTCGGCAGCCATTGTTGTTTTGATTTGACTCGCTGGGAATTCATGTTAGTCTTGCCCATTTGGTACTCTGTCAGTTAGGTGCTTGGTTAAGTCACTTACGCCTTTTGAACCATTATTATTATTATTATTTCCTATGGTACTTTTTGCTAGCAAGTCCAGTCTCGAACAAGAATAGCGTTCTGGCTTTATTATAGTTTAGTACCCGCCCTGAGAGGCGTTCGTCAGTGGACTATATCCTTTTTTATTTTGTTAAAGCAGACGTTATTCTTCGTTCGTAGTCTTGTATTTGACGTTACAATTTTATTGTTATACTTATATCATATTATAGTGTGCTTAATTAGGTTCTTTATAGTGTAACCACGAGAGCGAGAGCATGGAGTTCTCGTTTTCTGTCGCTCAGTCACGAGTTACCCTTTCTCTCGTTTTCTTTCTTAGCCTCGAGTAGGAGAGGTGGATTTCCCGTTTTCCGTTTTATACGATCACAGGTTCTCCCTCCCCCCTCTCCCTCTACGGGTATATGATATCTTACGATTTATTTTATTTTGTGGTTACTGTTAATATACCTAGCGTTATTAATAGGTCCTGTTCGTGTGTGATTCATTGTTTTGGGCCAGCCTTATGACACCCCCTGTTCCCCTCGTAGTTCCGTCCTCTCCCCGTTACGGCTTGGGAGTAGGATCTGAACATTCATCCACTCCGCCGTGAGTTCTACTCCGCCATGAGGGATACTCATTGAGCTTGGAATTATAGTTATATATCATTTGGAGTGCAACCCTCTGGCAGGGCCTCATCCCCCCGGTGGTCCCTTGCACCCAGTCTCCGGCCACGGCCTTATCCACACAAAATATCCATTATTAATCACAACTTATTTATTCCGGACCTTTCAGCGGACCTCCGGCTTCACCGGAGATCACCAATACGCTTAGCAATGATGTTAGCCTTAGCTTTTAGCTACTGCTTGTGTTTTATAATTTATTTAATTACGGGCCTGTCACTGAATCCTCGACCCTGTCGGAGGTTCCGCAGATTACATTAATTTATTTTATTCTTATTTTAATAATATTTATAGTGATACGGACCCACTTTAGATTGCTCCGGCACACTACGGTGCAGAAAACATTTTATATTTAAAATATTTTAATATGGAGCTCCGGGTCTCAGTCATTGAACTATTCTATGCACACATACTTCATTCTATCTAGGCTCTGTTAGTATATCTTAATCCCTTACCAGAGTCTCAAGGAACATCCAGACTTATGTCTCCTTTCTTTTACAGAAGGTCCGCTGCGCTGCCAAGGGCTTCCCCGCCTCTTTCAACGATCCCGTTGGACATGACCTCTGCCGATCGCATGCGCATTGCGCTATCTCCTTTATTCGGGAGCCGGGACAAGCCCCATATATGGTGTGGTTCCCGGAATCGTGCACGCTCTGTTATGAGTTGTCCTCCTTACTCCTGAACGATGACTTAAGTTGGTTTTCGTTTTGTTCCTTTTATCCTTTGGCGATGATTGAATTTGTTCCTTAATTATGTATACATTGCTTATTTCGGAGAACGATCCTTCTCCTTCATCACTAATCCCCTCAACTCTTTCAGGCCGATGATGAAACTCTTCGGTCGGCAAGAGCTGCTCTTCGTCCTTGGGTGTCGGGCTTCGGCAGGAATGCTCCGTCTGCCGCACCCTATCTCCTCGACGGAGACATGGCCTCCCAACTCTTCCCAGGCTCTACCACTGCAGCAGTCACTCCGGAGGTGGCTGCCCTTTTAATTGAAGCGGTCAGAGCGACCATCCCCACGGAAGACGAATCTCTTTTACCAGTGGACGTGTCAGATCTGGATCTAGACATCGAGCCCATGGACGAGCAGGTAAGTGGTGTCGAGTTGGTGGAAACCTTTTTATCTCCTACTCCTTCTTCTACCTCTTCCTTTCTCGGCTTTGATAAGCCTACGGCTTCTCCTCGGGATCCCTCCGTCCCCGTACGACCCAAGGTGAAGCCACTACGTACCTATAAGTCTTCAGCTTTGCCATTGTCTACGTCACCGGTCCCCGGACCCTCGACTGCCTCTGATGTTCCTATTGCTTCCCATAAAACCGTGACTTCTAAGAAGTCGAAGTCCGCCAAGTCCAAGGCTTCGTCGGCGGGTGGCTCTCAGGTACCCTCCTTCCCCGTCGACCTGATCAGGGATATAGTCAAGGAGCAAATTCAGCAACATTCTGGGGCTATGACGGAGCTAAAAGATATGGTGGCGAATCTGATCCGCTCCGGAACTCAGATTCCTCCGCCTTCAGCCCCAGACGCGTCGAAGTTACCCCCCTTCGATAAAAACAACCCTTGGAGGTTTGCCTTGCATGCTCCGTACTTAGATGGTGCCCTAACTCTAGATGGCATAGGCACCCGCCCTCTAGAGGACCTAGAATTCTACCCCCCCGGGGCTAGAATTCCCATTCAACGGCTTCGTCCGCCTAAAGGAGCATGCCTTGGTTAGAATGGACAAGGTACCGAAGGAAACGGTGATATTTCCAAAAGAACAGGCCCAAGCTGTCTGGGCCAGGACTCTATCAGAATGGGGGTGTACTAACTCCAAGCTCACCCCATACAAAGGTGCCTAAACTATTTTTACAACGGCATCGTCCATTACCTTACCACTCATAGATAAAGTGACAGAGCTGACAATACAGGCCGTCAAGGGAGGCTCTACCATGCCGGCTCTCAAAGAGACGGACCCCACTTCACTGCTCATTCCGAGTACCTCTGCCACCTGGGATGACGCTTCTTTTACCTTCACGGTGGGGAAGCTAGACCCAGACTGCGCCTCTACTCTTTTTTCTGAGAAGCTCCCCAGATTACTAGTGTCTTCTCAAGACCGAGTTCGAGGCACGTAATAGGTTAGCAAGGTCCCTCCACTCCATCACCTCCATAGAGTCCCTAGCCTCTGTTTACCCGACGGAAACTTTGTTCAGGGTTTTCACAAGGAACCTGCTTCTGTCCTACCAAGTTGACCTCCACGACTTCTGGTCGGCTCGGGTTAGCTGCAGGAAATACTTTCTGTCTGAGGCTTCTATCAGACATGAACCGAACAGGCTGATAGCGTCCTCCTGCTGGGGTAAGAACCTATTCCCTCAGGATGAAGTTAATAAAGTTCTTCAGGACGCTGCGAGGGCAAACCAAAATTTGCAAGTAAGGTGGGGCCTCACGACCAAAAGGAAGATCGAATCCCACAAACAAACTTTCTTCAAGAAAAAGCAGAGATTTACCCCTTACAAGACGAACCGGGGTCACTACCACCAATCGTCAGTCCCCCACACGTCAACACAGTCTTCCTCTGCTTCGACTTCTCAGCAACCGGCTCCCCCTCAACAGGTGGTCTACCTCACTGCTCCCCCAGGTACACAACCCAACCCCACTTGGATGTCCTCTCCTGCATACAACCCTAGCTACGAACCCTCCGGTTCCTTTCGTAGACACCAGAGAGGAAGCTACAGAGGTAGAGGACAGTTCCGCCATCGAGGCGGACCTAGAGCAAGGGGTGCTCGGGGAGGGAAGGGACCTAGATTCACTCCCTCGCAATGATGTGTTCCCGGTAGGGGGGAGACTTTATCACTTTCGAGACCATTGGACCTTCAGTCCATGGGCTCACAGCATAATATCCAAAGGGTTGGGTTGGAAATGGTCACAGGGATCTCCACCTCCACCAGTGACCTTCTTCCAGAGACCCACTCCCATCCTGAAAGAGTACACCACAGAGTTACTCAAGAAGAAAGCAATCAAACGGGTTCGATCACTGAAATTCCAAGGCCGCCTGTTTACAGTTCCAAAGAAAGACTCGTCGGCGTTGAGAGTAGTTCTGGACTTGTCAAAACTAAACTCTTACATTCTCTGCGACAAGTTCCGTATGCTGACTATCTCTCAGGTACGGACCTTACTTCCCCGTGGGGCCGTCACCACCTCTATCGATCTTACCGACGCCTATTATCATGTGCCAGTAGCTCGAAACTTCTCTCCTTACCTAGGCTTCCGTCTAGGCAAGAAAGCCTTTGCGTTCAAAGTCATGCCCTTCGGTCTCAGCATTGGTCCCAGGATATTCACGAAACTGGGAGAGACAGTGCTCGAGCAACTCAGGAACCAAGGGATATAGATCATCGCCTATCTGGACGATTGGCTCATTTGGGCTCGGTCGAACCGGGAATGCAACAGAGCTACGACGAAGGTAATTCAATTTCTCGCCAAATTGGGATTCCAAGTCAATCTCCAAAAGTCTCGCCTACAACCATCAAGCCGCTTTGAATGGTTAGGCATCCGGTGGGACCTTTCAAAGCACAGGCTCTCCCTTCCTCCCAAAAAGGTAAGGGAGATAGCTTCCAAGATCAGGAACTTTCTCAAACACAAACAGGTGTCCAGAAGAGCTTTAGAAAGAATCCTCGGCCTTCTGCAATTTGCCTCAGTAACAGATCTCCTATTAAAAGCCAAACTCAAAGACATCAATCGAGTTTGGAGAAAGAGAGCTACAATACCTTTAAGAGACAAGATCTCGAAGATCCCCTCTGTCTTAAAAATGAGACTACGCCCATGGTCCGAACCGAGGAACCTCTCCAAATCGGTTCCTCTGTAATTCCCCCCTCCACAAGTGACCCTTCATACAGATACGTCTCTGAGTGGCTGGGGGGGTTACTCCCAACATCAGATGTTTCAGGGCTCTTGGTCACCCGCCATGAAACAGTTCCATATCAATGTTCTCGAAGCCATGGCAGTGTTCTTGACCCTGAAGAGAATCTCTCCTCCGAGATCGACCCACAGAGTGGTCTCAGACAGCACAGCAGTAGTACACTGCCTCAACAGAGGGGGATCCAATTCACCCAACCTGAATCAGATCCTGGTCACTATCTTCGCCTTGGCAGCAGACAAGAACTGGTTCCTGTCAGCAACTCACCTAGCAGGAGTCCAGAATGTGATAGCGGACTCACTATCCAGGACGAAACCACTGGAATCAGAATGGTCCCTAGACATAAATTCCTTCCGGTGGATACTCAGGCTGATTCCGGGCCTCCAGGTAGATCTATTCGCGACTCAACTGAATCACAAACTTCCCTGTTATGTGACCCCAAATCTGGACCCTCAGGCTTATGCCATGGATGCATTAACCCTGGATTGGAACCATTGGAAGAAGATTTACCTATTCCCTCCAGTGAATCTTCTAATGAAATTTTACACAAACTACGCTCCTTCCAAGGGGCAGTGGCTTTAGTAGCACCTCACTGGCCAAAAAGCAGTTGGTTTCCTCTCCTCCTCGAGTTGAAACTCCGTCCCTTCCGGATCCCATTCCCCAAACTGACCCAAGTAGTCCAAACTCGGACTGTGTCAGATTCCTCAAGGATAGCCAAAACCCTAACTTTGTGGACTTCATGAAGTTTGCAGCTCGTAGAGATGAGAACATCGACCCGGAAAATGTCCTCTTTATAGAATCAGACAAAAGGGACTCTACAATTCGTCAATATGATTCGGCCGGTAAGAAACTAGCAGATTTCTTAAAGAATTCAGACCATACTTTTATGACTCCTAATTTAGCCATCTCCTTCTTTAGGTCCATATTTGACAAAGGCCTAGCAGCTAGTACTATAACCACCATCAAGTCAGCTTTGAAGAAGGTCTTCCTTGTTGGGTTCAACATTAACCTGGCAGATTCCTATTTCTCATCTATTCCAAAAGCATGTGCTAGGCTTCGACCTTCGGTTCGTCCACAAAAGGTCTCTTGGTCTCTGAACGATGTCCTCAAACTTGCGTCAGACACGGACAACGAATCCTGCTCCTATATCACTCTTCTTAGGAAGACTTTATTTCTAACGGCTTTGGCCTCGGGTGCTAGAATCTCAGAACTAGCAGCTCTCTCACGAAACTCAGAAAACATAGATTTCCCCCCTTCAGGTGAAGTACTTCTTTCTCCAGACAGAGCTTTCCTAGCTAAAAATGAGGACCCACAAAATAGATGGTCCCCTTGGAAGATTATTCCTCTTCTCCAAGATACTTCTCTATGTCCAGTCACTACTCTCAGGGCCTTTTTGGCTAGAACTGCCACCCGCTCGTCTGGCCCCTTGTTTATCAGAGAACAAGGAGGTACTATTTCCATTCAAGGCATCAGGCAACAAATCCTATACTTCATTAAACAAGCTAATCCGGAATCATTTCCCCATGCTCATGATATCCGGTCAGTAGCTACCTCCATCAATTATTTCCAAAATATGGATTTTGATGACCTTAAAAAGTACACAGGTTGGAAATCTCCTATGGTTTTCAAACGCCACTATCTAAAGAACTTACAGGCCCTTAAATACCCAACGGTTGCAGCTGGGAGCCTCATCTCTCCCCATTGATCTCTTGTTCTTCCTTTCATCCATCTCTCCTCTTCTCCCTCCTACCCGCCACTCGCAACACGACGCCGCTCTCTTTGGTGGTTCGTTAGCCCTAAGTTTATTACATGTTTAGTTCCTATGGTTATTAACTATTATTGTGTTTACCGTAACTTTAGTGTTGGATTATTCTTAGCCATGTCAGTTTTGTTGCATATTGTGCTCTGATACTCGGAGGCTTCCTTGTTATCATGTTTATTTAGCCTTATGCTCACTATGTCCTTTGGCTAGTTTATAATTTATGCTTACTTACCTTAATATAATATATTATTTTCCTTACATGGTGTTTATCTCTCTCTTCATTAGGTTACTATTTATCATTGGGCTTGGAAGGCATTCTCTGGTACATTTTTACCGGCCGTCACAGGTCGACCCAGAAAAGGGATTTTGACGAAGGAAAAATCTATTTCTGGGGAGAGACCTGTGACGCCCGGTGAAACCCTTCCCTGTTATTTTGTACGATCCCACCCTTTCCGTTCCAAGCCATCATGTTCAATACAGAAGGATGTTGTTCAGATGGCGCTCGCGTCGGGCGTCGGTGGCGTGGTTCTGGTAGCGTAGCTGGTGCCTCTGTATCGGCCCATCCCTTTTGACGAAAGAATTAGCTAAATGGAAGACAGCCTGTGAATAGTGGCTTTCACGCGCCCCTGCTTTATACACGATACCCACAAGGTGCTCACGCGAGGGTAGTAACCTCTGCATTCCATGCTTTTATCTTTCTCTGGTATATTTGGAAGGTTTATATCAGAAAAGTGTACAGAAGGACCCTTTTCACCGGGCATCACAGGTCTCTCCCCAGAAATAGATTTTTCCTTCGTCAAAATCCCTTTTTTGTCGAATGAACAACAAAATACGGGTCTTATATACAGTGTTGGGGCTTTAGCATATTATACCTTCTTAATTGAGGGATGGCTACAGTGTCATATACTGTACTTAAAACAATAACTTCAAAGAGAGAAATAAAGTAAAGTGTGAAGTTCTGATGAAACACTGGTATCAATTACACTTAAAATTACATAGATAACAGATCATAAAATTATAGGACTTCATGGTACATACTTACAACATTTAGTTGCATCTTTTTGAACATCTATGCTGCATGAGACCTGTTTTCACCTAAGTTGGCCATATTATCTAAGAACCTTTCTTAGTACCACATGACGTAAAGGAAACGCTATAAAGGTATTTCTGGGTCGATCTGTGACGGCCGGTGAAAAGGGTCCTTCTTTACACTTTTCTAATATAAATTTTCCAAATATACTAGAGAAAGATAAAAGCATGGAATGCAGAGGTTACAACCCTCGCGCGATCACCTTGTGGGTGTCGTGTATTTAACCTCTGCATTCCATGCTTTTATCTTTCTCTAGTATATTTGGAAGATTTATATTAGAAAAGTGTAAAGAAGGACCCTTTTCACGGGGCGTCACAGGTCTCTCCCCAGAAATAGATTTTTCCTTCGTCAAAATCCCTTTCTTCTATTTGAAATCCCACAGCAAAGTATGATTCATAACTTAATCCTCATTAAAGTACTCTCAAGATAATACTTGAATAAAAAATAAAATACTCACTGAGCAACGTAATACGAATCTCTCGTCAAGACTAAAATGATATCCATGTCAGTTTGGTCTGGATCACCAGTTCTGAAATATATAAAAAATTGAGCAAATCTGAAATTTACCCTAATATAATAGATTAAAAGGATATAGTGAATAACTGTCTAAGTATTCACAGAATTTGATGGCTTACATCTAATATAATCAACATCTTAAACACCATAGGAATAGAACACACTTTTATAAATAATTTCAATACTTTTAATACTTACTGTCTTTCATAAAGCTATTAGTTTTATTAGCTATATCAATTCAACAAAATAAAAAAAGACAAAATATTTCTCCCTCAAACATGGAACCTTGGGTCCCAGTCTCTTTGTTAGCATCCCTTCTCATATAGTTAAAGCTCCTTCAACAAAATATTTCTTTTTTTCAAATAAATACAATCACCATCACATAACACATTCTTAACGACTTAGTAACAGCCATATGGGCAACACAATAAAATAAACTACTCAAACAGTCATATAAGATATTCACAAAATCTGTAGATACTGGTGAAGCCAGGGTTCCCAGTACTGATGAAATTTTCCTTGCAAAAGAAATTATCACCCGAGCCCCTAGAACTGACTATCGAGAGGAAATGGAAGAATTATTTTTCTATCCCCTACTGCTAACATATTCATGACAGTGGATAAAAGACTTGTACATCATGAACTGGTTCAGAAAAAGGTTAAAGGGTAAAGGTGTCCAACCACAGCAGTGGCCTCCTCAATAAACAGCTTAAACTCGTGGTCCTGGCCTGGGATCGATCTGCTGCCATGCGAATGCTAGGTGAACATGTTACCACTGTACTAGCCAGTCAATTGAAAAACATAATACTAGTTTGGACCTCAGAACCTGTGCCTGAAGTACTAGCATATCTAACACATTGTCAAAGGTAAACTCAAATAAAAAAAGAAAGGAGAAAAAGGCATATTAACTGCAAAAACCCATAAGAAACTGGGTAAGGGAAATTAGTCTTAATGAGACACCTTCTTTGAAATTACAGCTACTGACTGTTAAAATTCAAAACCTGCACTCTTTAAGAGACATTTTAAAGCCCAGTGGTCCTAGGGAAAGACTACTACTGGAACCTTGACCCTCTTACAAAGCAATGACATTACTATCACCCCTTTCTAATCTATTAAATAACAGCTTTTCCCTTTCTATTACTGTATACAAGATAGGAACACATTGCACATTTTCAGGCTTCTAAACAAAGAACAATGATCGACCACTGAAACAAAACCTATGCCTACAGGCAATACTTGGAATATGGATCACCGAGATCATTTGTAATTTAGAAAATGAACATGGAGCACAAGTTCTAAGCTTAAAAGGCTTGGAAGATATACCTATAACAACAGAATGGGCTTTTAATAAAACAAGATGGGGTTTTCCAAAAGCATTCTAAGCAAGCATAATCAAAAGCTCATCTGAATGATAAAGCCAACAAAAACAATAAGAGATGAGACGCTGAATATGTGGCCTGTAAAGATGGGAGACTAGTGGAATAGTTTATTTCTTATTTCTGTGTTGTCAAATAGTTAAAGCACTATTATTATTATTATTATTATCATTATAATTATTACAAGCTAAGCTACAACACTAGTTGGAAAAGGAAGATGCTAACAGTTCAAGGGCTCCAACTGGGAAAATAGCCCAGTGAGGAAAGGAAACAAGGAAATAAATAAACTATAATAGAAGTAATGAACAATCAAAATCTTTCATGAAGAGTAACAGCATTAAATTATATCTTTCATATATAAAATATAAAAACTTCACAAAAAACAAGAGGAAGAGAAATAAGAAAGAATAGTGCATCCGAGTGTACCCTCAGATAAGAGAACTCTACAACTAATAGTATGAATGATGTATAAGATTCACTGAAATAACTTTTATAAGATGCAACAATCATAAAGGAGAAGCAAAACTGGAAATATATCAGAGCAAAGGATTACAAATATTCAAAAAGAAGCACGGCACATAAAAATAAAGTTAAAATAAAGAGAAAATACAATTTCAAGAGAAGAATAGATAACATCAATAAAAATTACAATGCCTATCAAGACACTGATGACTAGGGGTGAGCTGATGAAATGGGATAATAGGATGAATAGTGTCAAAAGAATAAAATCATACAAATGATGTCTGGGAGGCAGAATGATTCCATTTGGTAGCAGTTTTTTTGGCAGTTTTTTTGGCAACACGTTTTTATTTTTTTTGCAGACAAGCTTTTTTGCGCCTAAGTTTTTCTTTCATTTAAGCATCAAGTTTTTTTACACCAAAAACAAGTTTTTTTTGGCGAAGTTTTTTTGGCAACATGTTTTATTTTTTTTGCAGACGAGCTTTTTTGTGCCAAGTTTTTTTTTCTTTAAGCATCAAGTTTTTTGACACCAAAAAAGAGAAAATATTCTGAGGGTATAGAAACTGCCTTTTACTTCTAACTACCTACCTAGTTACCTGTTTCTCTTCCACTTAAAAAATATTTTGGAAGTATAGAAACTGTTTATGAAGAACAATGATGAACAAGCAAACTCTTTAACTGATGACAGTGGTCAATCAAATGATAGAATATGTTATTTTCATTAGTAAAATAAATTTTTGAATATACTTACCCGATAATCATGTAGCTGTCAACTCTGTTGCCCGACAGAAATCTACGGTCGGGATACGCCAGCGATCGCTATTCAGGTGGGGGTGTACACAACAGCGCCATCTGTGGTCAGGTACTCTAGTACTTCTTGTCAACACCACCTCAATTTTTTCCTCGGTCCACTGGTTCTCTATGGGGAGGAAGGGTGGGTCAATTAAATCATGATTATCGGGTAAGTATATTCAAAAATTTATTTTACTAATGAAAATAACATTTTTCAATATTAATCTTACCCGATAATCATGTAGCTGATTCACACCCAGGGTGGTGGGTGAAAACCAGTGTACATGTTAATCAAGAAGCTAAGTATCCCGTATTTTATTTTATTAGTTATTCAAAAATAACATAAAATAAATAAGTACCTGGTAAGGAAGACGACTTGAACCATTACTCTGCCTTTATTAAGTACGTCTTCCTTACTGAGCGTAGCGGTCCTCTTAGGATGCTGAACGACTCTTAGGTGCTGAAGTATAAAGGGTTGCAACCCATACTAAAGGACCTCATCACAACCTTTAACCTCGGCGCTTCTCAAGAAAGAATTGACCACCCGCCAAATCAACAAGGATGTGGAAGGCTTCTAAGCCGACCGTACAACCCATAAAAAGTATTCAAGAGAAAGGTTAAAAGGTTATGGGATTATGGGAATGTAGTGGCTGAGCCCCCGCCTACTACTGCATTCGTTGCTACGAATGGTCCCAGGGTGTAGCAGTACTCGTAAAGAGACTGGACATCTTTGAGATAGAATGATGCGAACACTGACTTGCTTCTCCAATAGGTTGCATCCATAACACTCTGCAGAGAACGGTTCTGTTTGAAGGCCACTGAAGTAGCCACAGCTCTCACTTGATGTGTCCTTACCTTCAGCAAAGCAAGGTCTTCTTCCTTCAGATGAGAATGTGCTTCCCTAATCAGAAGCCTGAATAGTAAGAAACTGAGTTCTTAGACCTTGGAAAAGAAGGCTTCTTGATAGCACACCATAAGGCTTCTGATTGTCCTCGTAAAGGTTAAGACCTTTTTAGATAGTACCTAAGAGCTCTAACTGGGCAAAGTACTCTCTCCAGTTCGTTCCCCACCAAGTTGGACAGGCTTGGGATCTCGAACGACTTAGGCCAAGGACGTGAAGGAAGCTCGTTTTAGCAAAAACCGAGCTGCAAGGAACATGTAGCCGTTTCAGATGTGAAAACTATGTTCCTGCTGAAGGCGTGGATCTCACTTACTCTTTTAGCTGTTGTCAAGCACACGAGGAAAAGAGTTTTTAATGTGAGGTCCTAAAAAGAGGCTGATTGGAGAGGTTCAAATCTTGATGACATAAGGAACCTTAGGACCACGTCTAGATTCCAGCCTGGAGTGGACAACCGACGTTCCTTTGAGGTCTCAAAAGACCTAGGGAGGTCCTGTAGATCTTTGTTGGTGGAAAGATCCAAGCCTCTGTGGCGGAAAACCGCTGCCAACATACTTCTGTAACCCTTGATCGTAGGAGCTGAAAGGGATCTTACGTTCCTTAGATGTAACAGGAAGTCAGCAATCTGGGTTACAGTGGTACTGGTTGAGGAAACTGCATTGGCCTTGTACCAGCTTCGGAAGACTTCCCCTTGAGACTGATAGACTCTGAGAGTGGATGTTCTCCTTGCTCTGGCAATCGCTCTGGCTGCCTCCTTCGAAAAGCCCCTAGCTCTTGAGAGTCTTTCGAAAGTCTGAAGGCAGTCAGACGAAGAGCGTGGAGGTTTGGGTGTACCTTCTTTACGTGAGGTTGACGTAGAAGGTCCACTCCCAGAGGAAGAGTCCTGGGAATGTCGACCAGCCATTGCAGTACCTCTATGAACCATTCTCTCGCGGGCCAGAGCGGAGCCAACCAACGTCAGCCGTGTCCCTTTGCGAGAGGAGAACTTCTGAAGTACCCTGTTGACAATCTTGAACGGCGGGAATGCATACAGGTCGAGATGGGACCAATCCAGCAGAAAAGCATCCACGTGAACTGCTGCTGGGTCTGGAATCGGAGAACAATACAACGGGAGTCTCTAGGTTATCGAGGTAGCGAACAGATCTATGGTTGGCTGACCCCACAGGGCCCAAAGTCTGCTGCAAACATTCTTGTGAAGGGTCCACTCTGTGGGGATGACCTGACCCTTCCGGCTGAGGCGATCTGCCATGACATTCATATCGCCCTGAATGAACCTCGTTACCAGCGTGAGCTTTCGATCTTTTGACCAGATGAGGAGGTCCCTTGCGATCTAGAACAACTTCCACGTATGAGTCCCTCCCTGCTTGGAGATGTAAGCCAAGGCTGTGGTGTTGTCAGAGTCCACCTCCACCACCTTGTTAAGCTGGAGGGACTTGAAGTTTATCAAGGCCAGATGAACCGCCAACAACTCCTTGCAATTGATGTGAAGTGTCCTTTGCTCCTGATTCCATGTTCCCGAGCATTCCTGTCCGTCCAAAGTCGCACCCCAGCCCGTGTCTGATGCGTCCGAGAGGAGACGGCGGTCGGGATTCTGAACAGCCAAAGGTAGACTTCCTTGAGAAGAAAGCTGTTCTTACACCACGCGAGAGTAGACCTCCTCTCTTCGGAAACAGGAACTGAGACCGTCTCTAGCGTCATGTCCTTTATCCAGTGAGCAGCTAGATGATACTGAAGGGGGCGGAGGTGGAGTCTCCCTAACACGATGAACAGGGCCAGCGATGAAAGTGTCCCTGTTAGACTCATCCACTACCTGACTGAGCATCGGTTCCTTCTCAGCATGCTCTGGATGCATTCTAGGGCTTGGAAGATCCTTGGGGCCGACGGAAAAGCCCGAAAAGCTCGACTCTGAAGATCCATACCCAGGTAGACAATGGTCTGGGATGGGACGAGCTGGGACTCCTCAAAATTGACCAGGAGGCCCAGTTCCTTGGTCAGATCCATAGTCCATCTGAGAATCTCCAGACAGCGACGACTTGTGGGAGCTCTTAAAAGCCAGTCGTCTGACGGAGCCGGACACAAGATCATGGTACTGCTGCACAGTCTGTGAACTGTCAACCATGGGGAAGCGAGGAAGTACAGTGACAACCCGAAGCTGTCTAGACTGTCTGGGTCGTACAGACAACTCCTTATCGGGTTGCTGAGGTTGCCGCACTGCGTCACAACAAGTCACTTCTGCTGGCTGTTGAACGTCTTCCCAGTGACACACTGACTCCGTAAACAAAAAAAATCCTCTAACAAGGACTAAGCTTGGACTGCATGTCTTGCAACACAGCTCAAGGTCTATGGGAGCAGGTGTGGTAACAGACGGGGTTAGCGACTGAAGTGGAACCATTACCTTCCCTGGAAGCATGTTATGCTTAAATAAAAGTCCATAGGAGGCTACGCAGCTAAAGGCTCCTCTCCAAATGACAGAGTCCTCAAGGGAATATCAGGAGGGAGAATAGCACTTTCTCATCTACAGGAACCATATCGGAGAAAAGCTAAGTTCTCTCAGTGAGGGTTTCACTGGTGCAAAAGCAGCAGACTAGAAGGCAACGTTATGAAACTGCTTGACAGTCTAGTGAGTTGGCAACAACCAAAGATGTGTGACTGAGAAGCATGCGGTAAGGTATGCAGAGCATGCTGTATGCAGAGCATGCTGTATGTAGAGCATGCTGTAAGGAAAGCAGAGCATGTTGCATGGCGTGTGGCTTATGCTGCATGGGATGAGGCTCATGCTGCATGGGATGAGGCTCATGCTGCTTAAAAGAAATCTGAACCTGACACTAATCTAGCTGTCCGAGGATTTACCTGGTGAGACATCAGTCTCTTTACCAGAGAGTTTACCAGATTTCCCCGGGCCACCACGTGACACAATTGGTAGTAATTCATTCAAATTACCTCTAATGAGTCAATATGGATAAATATCAACACAACATCGTGTTCAAATAGAAATAAATTTCTACCTCATACTTGGGATCGAACACTAGCCCCTTCTAATGAAAGGCCAGGTCGAAACCAACCATGCCACGAGAGCCCATAGGATGTCGCATAGCATGAGGCTCCTGCCTCATGGGTTGAGGAGGATGCCGCATAGCATGAGGCTCCTGCCTCATGGTTTGATGAGGATGCCGCATAGCATGAGGCTCCTGTGAGGTTCCTGCCTCAAGAGTTGCATCTGCCTCAAGGGTTGAGGGGGTAGCTGCGCAGAGAGAGGCTCATGCTGCATAGACTGCGGTTCAAGTTGAATGGGAAGAGGCTCAAGCTGAGGAGAAAGTGGCAGATGCATGCGTTGAGGTGGCTGACTCATAGCATGAGGTTCCTGCCTCAAGAGTTGCGCTTGCCTCAAGGGTTGAGGTGGCTGCGCAGAGAGAGGCTCTTGACTCACGAGTTGAGGTTCTTGAGGTGCTTGCCTCGAGAGTTGAGGTTCTCGCCTCGAGGAAAGTGGAGGTGGTTGCTGCGAGAGTTGAGGTGGCTGCCTCAAGGATGGTAGAGGTTGTCGTACCTCAAGAGGTTGCTGCCTCGAGGGTGGTTGTAATGCAAGATACTCCTGCCTCAAGGGTAGAGGAGGTTGTAAGGCATAAGGCTCCTGCCCCCATTGTTGAGGAGGTTGCTGCGTGGTAAGAGGCTCCTGCCTCAAGGAAAGTGGAGGTTGCTGCACAGCGCTGGTATCTGGCAACTCCCAACGCGGCAGCTCACGCATGGAGGTAGCTTGAGGAACCTCAACCTCATACGTCTGGCAGATTGTACTGCGCAGAGGAGGAGGAGCGTTCGCAGGAGGAGGTGTATTAACCTTCTCTGCCTGAAACTCCTGCATCAACACCGCAAGCTGAGACTGCATTGCCTGCAGCATAGACCACTAGAGTTTAAGAAAGACAACAACAAACGGAGCTACTGTCCGTTGAGACTGAGGGTCTAAAAAAGCTGGTGCGGCAACAGACGGAGCTACTGCCTGTTGCGATACCACCTTGCCTCTCTGGGAGGTGTGCAGTTGTCGTACTGCAGCAAGTCCGAACTGACCCAGTGCTAATGGCTACACCTAGGAGTTGGAATTGTGCGGAAGGGACCGACTTGCACTTAAAAGCTGCAAGATTTGGTCCATGGTTTCTGCGAGAAACCTCTTCCGCAGACGAGGAATAAAAGGGCTCTCTCGTCTTTGTGTGGGTGGGGTGATCACATCGGCAACGTGTGTAGATACACCCGAAACCACGGAGGGAAAACGTCTGTTCGTCGATCAAGGCCTGCTGAACCCATAAGTCCTTCGACATTACTTCTCCCCTGGGCTTGGGAGCTTGTAAGAGGTCCCAGACTAGGCGAACAACTGGCACGAACAGACGAACCCTCGAACGCAACACTGTAACACTTTGCGCTTATCACTTATCACTTTTGATTTTCTGTTTGCACTTATTTCACTGAACTCGAAACTTTAAGTGGTTTGTACCTGAAACACGCAATTCTATCCTTCCTTAAAAGTTAGTAATTGCGAAAACAGAATTACAATGTAACAGAAAAATCTAATGAAAGATAAATAATTCAGTGGCTGGAAAGAGACTAAACACTAGATCAAATAAACTACGTTTAAAATCTCTCACCGCATAAAGCTTGAGAACAAGAATAAAACTCTAGAAACGTTTACCTTCTTCCCCTAAAGAGACTAGGGAGAAGAGCAAAAACGATAACAACGTTACTCGCTTGAACGAAACGTTTATCCTCCTCTCTCTCCCTCCGTCTCTATCTCTCTCTCTCTCTCTCTCTTGACTTAGAACCTGAGAGAAGAGCCCAATCATATATATCGTTAAAACATATTATTGTTAAAGGAAAAAAACTGAAAGATTTCCCAAATAAAAAGTTCCTTTATTAGAATTAAAACCATTAAGCTAAGAAAGAATGAACAAAACGCTAGAAACGGTTTACTCTTACTGCAACGTGACACCGTGAAAATTCTCTCTCTATCGTAACGATAGAGCGCAAGTTGAACGTTCTGAACGTCAACAACTGCAGACACAAAACAAAACGTTAGTTCAACTTTGAAAACAGTACGAGACTATCAAAGAAATTCTTTCAAAAACATTAAAATAGCATAATATGTTAACAGGTAAAACCGAAATGACGGGCTCAATGTTAATTAACTTCGGTACCAAGAAAAGACCGCCTACTATTAGGAAAGGTCGAATATAAACAAATATAAAAATTAATTTTAATAAGGTTATAATAAAAGGAAGTTAATCGAAGAGGCCTATAAAAGGCGGAGAGATATAAAATAAATCTATAACTTTTGTTAAGCAAAATTAAGAAAGAGAGTCTATACTCTCTTAGACACCAACACTTCCGTCTAAGGGAAGGGTCGGCCATTTAAAAGTGAAAGAGAGTTCATACTCTCTTCGTCACCATAATTAATCAAATTAATTCCAAAAGCTAGTTAAGCTAATGATAAAACTTCCTGAATAGCGAAAGCTAAACTCTAGAGCAAATACATCACCAAATCGTGAGCAAAAACTCCAGAATCAACAGCGTATCCATGTAGGTCTAGCCGGAGGCACGACAGAGGAAAAATTGAGGTGGTGTTGACAAGAAGTACTAGAGTACCTGACCACAGATGGCGCTGTTGTGTACACCCCCACCTGAATAGCGATCGCTGGCGTATCCCGACCGTAGATTTCTGTCGGGCAACAGAGTTGACAGCTACATGATTATCGGGTAAGATTAATATTGAAAATTAAATTTTCAGAAAGAGCTGGACTGTGTTTTTATGATTCTGATGTGTTGTATTTTTTGGAACACCCAAATTACCTCCTCCATTATTTACACAGATTTATGTTATTCTGGAAGGAAGACGAGGGGTTCATCCAACTTTATATGCCCTCTCACTGAATAAAAGGCGTGCAACAAATGTACGCATGTTTCAGATGTTTCATGATGCAGTATCAGGGTTAAATCCAACAGCAATTTCTTATGGAAGAGTGCTTTCCAGGAGTAATAATACAAGGAAGTCTCTTCCATTTAGCTCATAACATGCATAAAGATCTTAACCAGACTCGGTTCCAGGTTTCATATAATAATAATTCGGATTTTGCATTAAGAGCAAAGATGATCATAGTCTTATGCTTTGTGCCTGTTCCTCACTTGGATAACAACATCAATGCCCTGTCAGCAGACTTGCCAGTAGAACTGCAACCATTGCTTAACTGGTTTGAAGATAATGACAGACGATCAACAAGAAGAGGCAATGGCAGGCGGCCGCCTCTTTTCCCCCGGAAATGTGGAACTAGTACAATCGAACCATCACTGGAAGTGACTGAACTAATAATCACGAAGGAGCAGCGCATGGGAATTAGAGTCCATCACCCATTTATATGGAAATCTACTGATGGGCTTGGAAAAATTCAAGAGTTGAGGTGTACATTATGAACAATTGGTTGTTGGCCAAGTTCAAAGAAAAAATCTTAAATATGTGAAAGCTGACGAGCAGATTTTTAATGATGTGGTCCTGTTTGAGGAGATAGAACCATTACAATACTTGTGTGGTTTAGCCCACAACTACGAAATACATAAAATTTCCGAGTTTTAATCATAATTCTTTTATTCTTTTTTCATGTATGTTTTACTGAGCTTTAATTATTATTTCATTCTTTAGTACTGTATACATGTTTTACTGAATTTTACTTATTATTGTATTTCTTTAGTCTGTATGTGTTAAATCCGAATAAAAAATTCAAGTTTTTATCCTAGTTTAATCGAATACATTTACTCTTTTAATTCAAAATTGGGTGACAAACTGTGGTGGGACAAAAAGTATGAGCGCCAAAAATACTAGTCGCCAAAAACACTGGTGCCAAAATTACAGGGGGCAAATAAAGGGGAGGGATACACAGAAATGCTTCTGCCTATCAAGAATAACATGGTGAAAATTTTAAAACTCTGAAAGATAGAATGCAAAGAAAAAAAAACAGCATTGTGATTAAAAAAGAGAAAAACAGTCAAAGAGAATAGGTTAGAAAAACAAAAACAAAGTAAATTTAACAAAAAAAACTCTATGAATAGCAATTTGTAATGATAAATTATCAAAAGGAAGAAGCTGAATGACAATCTATTTATCAAAAATGTTGTTGGAATGAAGCAAGAAGAATGCCAAGTAGCAAGTGACCAGGGCAAAGAAAAGAAAAAGATGCAAAATAAAAGCAATGCCAATCGGTGCCCCATGCACAGAGCTGCAACTTCAACTGCTCCTAGTTCCTCAGTGATAATCTCTAAGATATATTCAGACACAAAAAAAAAGGACAATAAATATTGAACACAAACCTTACATTATTTGAATTTGGGTAAGAACAAAATTTACCACAATATTCATTGTTTGAGATGAAAGTAAAAAAGAATAAAAAAATCATAAAGATTCACATACTTAAACAAGTTTATAATATCTCAAGGTGCATATAAAAAATATATTTATATAAAAGCATTCAAGATAAAAGATCCATCTAAAGTAGAGAAGTTTAATTTGTCAGCTAATTTCACTGCTTCTTTCCAACAAGTTATTTTCATTTAAGCATATTGCAAAAACAGCATTACCACTGAAAATACTGACGAATAAGGTAAAATTATCTCTTAACCTTAGAAAATTTGCAGCCAGAATAAACTATATTTTGGCAAAGACATAATTTTTACCCATCCCCTACCTCCTAAAAAAACCTCTTAGAATTTCAAAAAGTTAATCTAGCTTTTATAAGTGTTTATAAAATTATAAAGAATCTTTGAATAAACTGTAAAAATCTTATATGAATTTAACAATTTGCAAACACAATCAGGTATCTCTTACAGTGGAACCTCAGACATCAAACTAAAATGATTCCAGTAGGCTATTTGAACACATCTAGATTTTACAGTAAGAAACAAAAATAATGACTAATTCATCCCAAATCCTAAAAAACAACTCTTGAAAAATTAAAAGAACAAAATAATGTAAAAATATTAAATAAATGAAAATTCAGTTTAATTTTTCTGTTATAAGAAGATTAGATAGATTAGATTCAAGCATATAACTGATTCACATTCAAATATTCTCTTTCCTCAACTCTATCTCTGTTCCTTCAACTTTTGTTTATCGTTATCGCTATCGTTAAACTTCTTAGCTTCATTGCATCCATATTAACAACAAAAACTAATAAAATTTTGTAAAATAAAATAGATAACAAGGTCATACAGGTATGCACTTTATGCGCTAGGGGATAGTTATATTTAAAACTTACTTTACAGTTCTATAGGAATCTCTTTGTCTCATCATCATTATAAGGCTGGCAATATACATAAGAGCGGTACAAATCTTCGCTTGTCATTTGACCTCAGAAATTCATGCAAACTACAGAGAAATTGTATAAAGTTTGTTTAAAAACCAATTTGTTTGAGTAGAGGAACATTTGCCTTCCAAGGTTCCAGTTTCATTAGAGTTAATATTTGTCTATTGCACAAAATCATCACAATACAATTAAAAATCAGACGAATGGGAAAAGAATGACCTTTCTCAAAAATTAAACTTACACAGGATCAGCATCAATGAGCCCCCAAGCCCCAAGAATAGTTTCGGCATCTGGCACCAGAAGCTTCTTGCAATCATCAATCACGTGTTTGACATGCTCTGGCGTCATGGATGACTCTTCCTCTTCACCGGCAAGCTCAGGGTTAAAGGTGATCATATCTTCATTGATTGGATTACCTGTTGGAATGATTCAAATTCCGGTACAGTAAAGTCTATCAAAAAACTACAAAAGATACAAAAAGTATATGTGAGGATGATACAGTACTTGGCAAAAGGTTAACAAAATTATTTTATCAGGTTTTTGGTATGTTTTCCTTCCACTATTACACCTCTAATATAAAGATTCTATTTCAAAAAGTTGAGTAAATTCATCAACTAACCTAATATATGATCAATTGTAGCCTGTCGATATGCATCTTTAAATCTGTTCATGTAGTACCTGAAAGAATAAAATAATAGATTACTGTATACTGCTGCAATGCTTAGTATATACATGCATAAAGAACATGACAAATGCATGCAAATGGAAATGTTCCATGAAAAAACTAAATCAGGCATAACTACAGCATTACATCTGATGTAAATCAATTTATAATTTAGAGCATTTATCACTCAAGAAGCTTATGATAATAAATCATACACCATAACTTGCTAATAACCAATAACACTTAATTTCAAGGTCGCAACAAGATGTGTATTTTGTGAGAAAAGTTGTTTTAAAACCATGTATAATCGGAAAAGTCATCAGCCAAATAAATCTATGATGTTATAAACCTGCTAAATTCTGAACACGCCTGGAATTGACTGGTTTAAAAGTGCAATACTGTAGCAACGTGGTAAAAGTGTGATTGTGTTGCTGACCAAGGCGAGTTATACCTGGATAAAGGAAAGGGTTTCAAGGAAAGAGTGAGACAAGTAATCATTCATTTGTATTAAGGGTAATGGTAAAAAATGAGACAAGGCATTATTATGCCATATGATTACTTAGTGGACTTAGGAAAGTATATGTAGAAATTTGATGGAAAAGTAAGATACACGTGAATGATGGATTGGGGAGAAATGTTTAGTTCACCAATATAATTAATTTACGATAGATCTGAAGCATGTTTGACATTGCAGAAGGGAATGTGTTTGTGGGTGTGTTTATCATGCATACAAACACAAACTCTTCTGCAATATGTTAAGGAAGTTCAACGCACACACACACTACTCTTTTTCTGTCTCTCAGTGTTATTCCCATCATTATTTTTTCCATAGCTCTTTGAGTTGTAACTAGCTTATGTTCTAAGGCTTTAGTAAGGCTCCAAGTTTTTGATGCATGTGCTGGTAGAATCATCTCATTAAATACTTTTTGTTTTAGAGAAAGTGGCATTTTACATTTCATACTCTCATTTTGTTTAACAAATGCTCTCCATCACATGCTTATCCTTCTTTTAATTTTGGTCTTGTGTCTTGGGGGAAACACTCTCCGTCTTAAATAGCCTACATATATTCATTAACAATCTCAAGAAGCTCGTCCATAACTCTTATCTGTAGTCTCTCTGCATTTTCATTGAACAATATCTTAATTTTACTCTTCATATTTATTTTCAGTCCTTCATTTCTGGTTTCTCTATTCAAATCTTCTATCATCTTTTGTAATTCCTCCCACGATTCACTAAACACAACTATGTCATCTGCAAATCTTGATTCCCCATTAATATTAATTCTTACATTTTTCCAATCTAAATTCTTAAAAACTTCTTCTAGGCATGCTGTGAATAATTTAGGAGATACGGGGTCTCCCTGTCCAACACCTTCCTCAATCGGATTTTTCTCGCTATGTTTATGTAGTTTTAGGATTGCTATACTTCCTCTATAGATATATTCAAGTGTTCTAGCATAAGATTCTTTTATTCCTTGTTTTTGAAGGCTTTCATTACTGCTAATGTTTTGACAGAATCCACCAAACATACATAAGTTTGCAACCTAACTGAGCAAAGAGATAAGAGATGATTTGATCACCAGTTCCAAATCCCTTAGCATGAAAGGTAGATAGCCTTTTAAAGAATTGGTCGAATCTGGTTCTTTGCGCATTTCTATTGTTCACCATGAATCTTCAGGTGATAAACAAGTTCTGAATTTCTACAAATGTCAGAAAGATGCTGGTAGACCACAAACGGAGTAGTTCAGAGATGTGTCCTCTCGTCAGGGTGGCTGAGAACATTAGCTTGCTAAACCAATCTTCTCAGACAACCAATTTCGAAGTCGATTTATCCAATCCAATAAGTGCAACGTCTATCCGTTTAGAGATAATCCACCGTATTCTCAGAAACAAAGGCTTCAAAAGACAGTTTACTAATAATCTGTATCTGCATTTTGATTGGTGCAAATTTAGAAATGTATAAATGACTAGAACTAATATGGTATTGCAAAACCTTTACGCTCCAATTCAATAAAAAGAAGCATTCCATTTCAGCTATTAAGGGATATAGAACTGTGCATAATTGTCCTCATGTATCTGGGATTAGATTTATGTTTCAGTTGTTAAAGCAGATAATTTTACAATACTGTATTCAAAAGGTTTGAGTTTTGAACCTTTTGAAAATCTTTTGGTTGAAGATCTCACAGCTGAAGGAGTTTTTTCTCGTTGGAGTTGCCATCAGTAAAACACACAAATGAACTACAAGAAGTATCTTTGTGGCATATAGGCTAAGATGTGATTGCTTAAATACTTTCAAAGCACAGAATTGCATTTTCAAGACTATGAAGGTTTGCCAAACTTCTTTCAAATTCCTTCTTTGAAAAAGAAAGGGAGTATATCGGAAAATAGATTTTTGTGTGTAAGAGCCATACAATATTATTTGGACAAGACCACAGGTATTAGAGACACCACTCCTAATTTGTTTTGTCGGATTCACACATCCTCCATTCAACAATGTAATGTTCTTTCTTGTTAAAAGTTTGGTCGCTGAGGCTCACAAAGAGTTTGATAAAGTCTAATGAAGTAATTGAAGGTTAGGCACCTACAGTTCTTAATCTTACAGAAACCCTTTTTTTGGAAAGGCTTTTAGCAGCAGCTTAACAGTGTGCCAGTTAGGTTATCACTTAACACTATCTTAAAGAATCCTGGTTTGCTTATCAAGATTGCTAGGATTCATGTGCTATAAAGGCAGCTGGTGATGGGGTGTAATAACTTTTTTGGGTTTGATGAAAGTTTAATTTTTGTTTAAAAAAGGGATTTTGACGAAGGAAAAATCTATTTCTGGGCTCAACCTGTGACGCTCCATGAAATGCTCCTTAAAGCACCATTTCAAAGGTATAAATACTGCTAAATATGCCAGAGAAAAAAGTTGCATAGAATGCTAGGAATATATCCAGCTCGCTCAACCCTAAAGGGTGTCGGTATTAAAAATGGGGCGAGTGATACCACTACCAGAGATCCCTCTCCAATTAGACTTCTCCCTCCTCAAAATCCCCCGTTACTATGAGGTGTCGTTCACTACAGCTACTGCCCCCCCCCCTCCCACCACCACCACTACCTATCCTTCTCCCATCATTCCTTGTTAGCACCCGTGAACGTTCGGACGTGTTTTTCGTAGCTCTGTATTATCTTGTTTGTGAAGATGTCAGGCGTTTTGGAGATCCCTGCTCCCAAATTGAGTATTACATTTGTCTGTTTGGGATTTCTAGTTAGTGACACACGTTCATTCTATACCCTTGTTGGGTTTTAGCTCAGCCACTTTGTTGACGCTCCCTTACGGGTGTGTATATTTTTTTTTCAGTTCAGTTACACAAAATAAGGTTTAACATAAAAGCGCAATTAAAGGATCAGGTAGTATGTAGGGATACAATATGGAGTTTCATATCACATATTTAATTTTGTATCAAAAAATCTAGACAACAAGTGAGTCTAGAATGTTAATTGATTTTATTACAGAATTTTAAAGCAATAAATGACTTATACCATCCTCCATCGGTGTCTGTAAGTTGGCAATATGAATGTCAGGAGAGGTTCTTAGAAATAAAATAAAATAAACAAAATTTATTTCTATAACCACCTGATGTTCTTATACAGTACATATCCACCATCATCCCTTCTGACTTTTGGCATCAATAGTAAAGGTAACAGTTTTAACTAGAGACTGAAGATATAGGCAATATGGCTTGGTCAACCCATTGTTTGTTCCCCAAAATTGCTAAATTGTTTCATAACTATAGAGTTTCAAAAGAGAAGCAATATGAACATCAGGTAAGTAAAGAAATTACAATTTTTATAACCAAAATTTGTACAAAAACATAGAATTCATTAAGGTACGCCATTGACACAAATTTCAGTAATTTACCCTAATAATTTGCAATTATCTGTACATTATTTATTCATCTGTCTAAACAGAATTGAGAAATGGTAAGCTTTTATTTCAAATTTATTTAAAAATTTTCCCTCTATATATATATATATATATATATATATATATATATATATACATATATACTGTATAATATATAAATATATATATATATATATATATATATATATATATATACTGTGTTAATATATATATATATATATGTATATATATATATATATATATATATATATATATATATATATATATATATATATATATAAATTATATATATTATATATAAATATATATATATAGATAAATATATATATATATATATATATATATATATATATAGATAGATATTGATATATATATATATATATATATATATATATATATATATATATATATATATATATATATATATATTGATATATATATATATATAAATATATATACATATATACATATATATATCTATCTATCTATCTATC
>NC_090764.1:66873792-66953792 GCF_036898095.1 Palaemon carinicauda | reverse complement strand
TTCCTCTTATATGTGTAAATTTAACTAAATCTGTTCATGAGCATAGCAAGTGCAAAGTTAATGTTAAGGGAGTCTTATCAAATGAATTTCCAGTGAGCAGTTGAGTACCCTAAGGGAATGTGTTGTCACCTATGGTGTTTATCCTCCTCATAGATTGTGTAATGTGTAGAACAGTCAGAGATGGAGGAGAAGGATTGGACTGGATTGGTGACAGGAGTTTAGCAGACCTAGAGTATGCTGATGATGCTGTCCTTGCCAGCAGAACACCACAGGATTTGTAATGCTTGCTTATCAGAATGCATGAAATATCCCAAGAGGTTGGCTGAAGATAAATTGAAGAAAGACAAATGATGAGAATGGAGTCTGCAATAGAAGATGAAATATCTTTGGAAGGGAATATGATTAATGAGGTACAATCATTTAAATATTTAAGAACTATGATCTCCAATACAGGGTCTTTACAATTAGAGTTTAGTGATAGATTGAAAAAAGCAACCCAGACAATGGCTAGGTTTAGGTAAACTTTAAAAATCAAATCCCCTGAAATTACATATAAAAAATCAGACTATATATCAGTCTAGTGAGATAGGTGTTACTCTATGGACATGAGTCATGGTATGACAATTAAACAATATCCAATAGAGTTAGTAGATTTGAGAAAAAAGCCCTCAGAATGATATTGGGAGTTAAATGGCAGGACAGGATTAGAAATGAAACTATAACACAGATTACTAGTGTGACATATGTGGATGAGATCGTGATGAGGGGTAGATGGAGATGGTTTGGGCATGGTCTTCGCACTCCCCAAGGGAAATTAGTTTACCAAACGTTCTGCTAGGCTCCACAAGGCACTAGAAAAGTTGGAAGACCCAGGCCTACATATCTGAGGACTATGAAGACTGAAGTAAGAGATGATGAATGCAGGAGTATTGAATTAAAAGCTCTAGATAGAGACGACTGGCGAAATCTAACCGAGGCCCTTTGCGTCAATAGGCATAGGAGATGATGATGATGATATGATAGATAGATATAATCTCTGCGTGCATGCATATCTAAATATTCAAGTCATTTTTTATGGGTCCAATACACTAGTTAATAATAATTTGTTACCAACTTCATTATTATACATGACAAGAAACAAAATTCTAATGAATTAGCTTTTAAAATCTATATTTAAAGATAGTTTTTTGTTTGCACCAATTATGGAATAACAACAAGATCAGGCAAAATAATGTCCTTTGTATCATCCCCACGAGAAGTGAATGAGATACTTTCTTCACTATAGGTGACTAAGAATTGACCCTGACTGTAAAATTAGCAAAAGTATGGAGAATAAGCAGTCTTAGTGGATCATCAAATAAGACACAAAATAAAAGCAGTTCAGTACTGTAACAGAACTTTGCTCAAGTAACTTAGTTGGATGCCCAATTTAAATGTTTCCTTAATGATTAGATACTTCATCAGAGATGTCTTATTAAGCATTCTTTAGTTTACTTTTAATGGGAACCTCTGCGCATGCAATAGTCTAGCCATTCATTTCGTCAGTAGAGGTACTAACACCCACTTGAAAACATCTAGGGAAAACTTAGGAAGTGCTAGAGTTTGAGCCTGCATAAGACTGGCAAATTGCTACATGAAATAGGATGCAACTATTCATCTGAAACTTTAAATGTTATCTAAAATTATCTACAGGAATTAAGCAGTACGTATTTCTCTTTCATAATATAGCTAAGAGTGGAATAATGATCCCGTCTACCAACTTGATAGATATGAAGAAGTAGTAGTGGGCAACCTTATATGAGACCAGCTCACTTCCATTCAAAACTTTAAAAGAACTATTTTAAGTAATCTTTCCTATGTATTCAACAGGAAAAATACAATATTTTATTACTAAATAGCTATCATGAGGTTGATCATGATTGCCTCATTCGTAGAGTGGATGGATATAACAACCAAAAAGTTACAGTACAGTTATCCAAAACAAGATGCCACACCAATTATGTGTGTAATAGGAGCTTGTTCATTAGTGCTTACTTCAGCGAGCGTTGGTATATTGGAACCCCGTCTACCAGCTTGGTCTTCTGCCTCGAAATCAAGTGGTCTAATAGAGCAGACTAGATTTCAGTTATATGAGGGTTTATGTTGCAGAAGAAACTGCGGTAAATAGAGAATTTGAGGCTCTGATGAGAAAGAATCTCAACTCTGTTATGTGCTGTGCATCAACAGAACCCTTACTGGGTGGTGTACTAAAACTTGAGAAGCTAGGCCAAGGTTCAAAACGGAATAGATTGGGCTAAACTTCTTAGCGAAAAGACACGGCATCTGAGATTTCACTTAAGAATCTAAAGATGACAAGAGCTTCTGATGCTCATCCCTATCAAAACTAGACTCACTCGAATGATATCATTGACATCATCCTTGCTATAAACAACTAAACCTGTGTTTTCTGGTTTTACCTTTGAAATTAATGTTAGACTTTTTGTTTGGTAATTTTAAATTGGTTAGCAACCATCTGAAAATTTTTTTCTTAAAAGAGGAACAATAAGGCCTTCTCATTCTTTGCTTCAATGATCTAAATCCCAATACTGGGCCCCCATGCCAGATACAGACAATGCAAATCATGAACGCCCAGAGAATATTTCCTTGAACAATCTGCAATAATTACTAAGAAATCCAGAAGACATTCCTTACAATCACCGAGAACCAAAATAACACTTACGTCTAAAGAATTTACACAGGAAAAAGTTAACTTGCTAAAGCAAAACAAAAACAATACTATATTACAGACCAAAGCCTAGTGAAACGAAAAATAAAAAGGGTAAAATCTTAGTTTTGGGGGTAAGCGTCGACACAGGCAAGCTTCGAGAGAGAAGCAACATAAACATTAGGAATATTTGAATCTACTTTCAAAACTGAAAAATCACTTGTATAGCAAAACACTAGACCTTTTAGGCTTTAAGGAAACCCAAATTAAAAATCTGTTTATAGCATCTTGAGTGATCTCTCGCATTTGAACTAGTTACAGTTGTATAAATGGGTTAAGCCTGTTGTTTTTTAAATTGAAAATTACTGTATGTTGTTAGATGGTGTATTCCTTGTGTGTCACAATACTTCATCAAGGATAAATATTTCATTGATGAAAGGAAATTCAGGTGAAATGCAATAAAAGAAGATATTGGAGTGGACACTCAAGATATTGCTAAAGTACTTTCTTTAACCCTTGAACTTATCTTTTATTCCGGGATATGTACTCCTTTAAGCACCATTAGATGTGTTTTGCATCGAAGGGGGGGTCTCTCTCTCTCTCTCTCTCTCTCTCTCTCTCTCTCTCTCTCTCTCTCTCTCTCTCTCTCTACAAAATATGAAAAATTATATATCAATGAAAAAATTATTTATTCAGCTATACGATAATAAATGTTGGAAACTCCTTGCATTATTATTTACTGTGCTGAGTTAAGTAATATGTCCCGTAAAATGGTCTGGTTCTTGAGTAGTACATCTAATTAAACTATCAGAGTGCAACTCCAAAATATTCTTCTTAGGTTTATGAAAAGACGCCTGAATATCTGCTTCCAAATGTAAAGACAATGCTCGAACAGTCAGTAAATCGAATTTGACATATCTTTCATTAACTATTTCACCAACAACAGAATCAAGTTACCACTTCTAAAATTTTTAATTTCCACACTACTAACCTGACCTGTGTCTACAGAAGCAGCATGAAGGTGGGCAGGGGGGTAGCAACATAGAAAGGGGAATCCCAGAAATCTAACCAAAAACTAACACTTTTTTTCCTTCTATTATTTTAATTAGCTTCTGCATCTTCACCTCTACATTCAATCAACTACAGATAAGTACACCAGACTAGTACATAAAATGAGAATGCTAGGGAATATTTCTTTTCTGGATGTTACCAGCACAGCCATCTGAGGTACTGGACTGAAGAAGAATGAGAAATCAAAATGGTATCAGCTGGTAAAGGGATCTTCTACACATGCCCTCTATTCCCCAGTGAGTCTTTCTGGCTAGTGCTAAGGCCTTGTTGGCCATCCAGCATAATTATACCAGGGGGAAAACCATGAAGTAAAATCACAAGAGGTTGAACAGCTAAATAGAAGACAGGATGCAGGGATAGAGGAATAGCAGAACTTGAAGGAAATGCAGCTAGGAGCCAAAAGAATGCCGCAATGACCCTTAAATAATCCCTAGAGTTTACCGAGGGAGGTATACTTAGGGCAATACCCTCCTAGATGGAGTTTTGTTTGAAGAAAGATTATCACACTGAGCATAAATTCCATGTTAAAAGTGAAATAACCAATTCTAAAGTCAGCACAAAGACCTTTGAAGACCAATTGTAGATTATGGTAAATGTGTATTCATGAATCTTTGTTGATTATAGCTGAAGTTTGATAACATACAAAGAATGCAGAAAACTATTCATACAAGGTTTCTCTTTTGTTTTTACCATTACACATACCACTAGTCCTTAATTAAATTATGGTATAGCATCTTACAAAGTAAAATCCTTACCTGAAACTATTTCACATAAAATCAGGAAGCTTTAAAATGTTTAAAACTTTGCAATAACTTATAAATATACTCAAGACATGTCACCTTATATTTGTGATTTGTTCTTAGGTGTAACATTATGTACTGTGTAAATCAGTGTTATTTCGACATGCAACTAAGTATTCTCATTTCTGTAAGGGAAATGAGGGATTCAAATAGCCCATCTAACTGTAGCTGCAACACCACAACTCCCTTTCCGCACTATATTTAACGTTAGATGCTACAGCATCTGTTGATCATACTTCCCATGTACTTAAAATAGGGGAATTAACTTAACCTATAGGTATTTGCTGTTCTAGATATGTAAAAGAGTTGATGCCATTTGCAAGGATAAACTTTTCAAATATATAAAATAATCTATTACTACAGCATACTTTTAAATGCAAGAAACAAAATGTTTGTACTTCAATAAAAGTATAAAATTAAAGACAATAATTCATTTTTATGAAATATTTGTTAAATTTAGTAAATATCAATAGCCAATAGACATGCAAATAATATAAAGCAGGGCAAAGTCACCAAGAAAAACAAGTTGAAATAAACACAAGCTGCATTGAGAAATTGAAATGATGCATACAAACAAATGTCCAAATGAAATTATTAAAAGTACTATAAAAACTAAGGAGTAAAATTATGAAGTTAAGTGGTTTCAAATCAGGCAAGCAAAGAGAGTTATGTCACCAAAATTTAAATGCCAACACTGTAAGAATAGTACCAAGCATACAAATAACGGTAATTGTTTACACCACCACACTCTCCATTTACTCCAAAATAATGCAATCCTGCAGTTCTCATCTTCTTGCACAGTAATTAGGGGGTTATTTAAATTCTGGGAAAGCAATAATTAGCAAGATATGTTGGGGAAGGGTTTATAAAAAGAAAATAGCTCGGTTTCCTCACTAAACGACTTGGAACTGACATGTCAACACAGTCAACCAAATAGAATTCGTGATGCCAGCGTACATAAACAGAAGTTCGTGATGCCAGCGTACATAAACAGAAGTTCGTGATGCCCGCGTACATTTGATATACTGTATATTCAAAATATACTTGTTGAAAAATTGAGTGATACTCAAAAGTGTCACTATTTGTAAATTGCATATTCTATAGACACTTTTGAGTAAATTAGTCCATTTTTAATTAAGTATATTTTGAATATACACTATATCAAATGTACGCTGGCATCACGAACTTCTGTTTATGTACGCTGGCATCACGAATTCTGTTTGGTTGACTATGTTGACGGTATCAGTTCCAGGTCATTTAGTGAGGAAACCGAGCTATTTTCTTTTTATAACCCCTTCCCCCTTCCTCAACTTATCTTGCTAATTATTGCTTTCCCAGAATTTAAATAACCACCTAATTACTGTGCAAGAAGATGAGAACTGCAGGATTGTATTATTTTGGAGTAAATGGAGAGTGTGGTGTTGTAAATAATTACCCAAATAACTTAATGTAACAAATGAAAATAAAAAAAATAGGTAGTGTTTCACATTATTTTAAATTCCAGATTATTACCGATATTCAATAAGTAACTAACGTCTAAGGGAATCACAGGATCATGTTGAATGGTCACCTAAAGCAGCATTCACTTACTAGAGAAGGAACAAGACTTTCAGACAGTTCCCGACACAAATGTGGCTTTACTCTAGCTACTACAAAATAAAGTTCCTAACACTCCAGCTGCTACAAAATAAAGTTCCTACCACTTTAGCTACTAAAAAATAAAGTCCCCCTAACACTTTACTACAAAATAAAGCTCCTAATGAAAACAGCTGGCTAAACTTTTATTAACCATTGCAATAAGTACTTCCCTCTTCTTTTTAAAATCTAACTTTTGGCAGCTTCAATCCTAGTTTTTTTCATGGAAAAATATCTACTCAGCTGAAATGATCTATTAAAAATTTTCTCAAAATTTATATTTAAACGATAGGATTGAAACTAAAGACACAAGGCCACAGGAAAGGATCAGCGAGAGACAATGAATTAGGTAACCACACGATGATGGAAACTATCCATGGATATCTATACTTAACAAGACCAGCATTATTAAATTGAAGGCTATGCTAACTTCAAGAAATATGAAAAAAAGTTAATAAAAGAATATTTTGTTTTCATCTATACTCACCTGATATCTATATTGCTTCCTTCTCGATGTTTGGCTTATATCAACATTATAACATAAAAAATAGGAATTTACAGTTGTCTTGCCTTCAATCGGGTTAGGCTTCTATTCTAGTATTGAGACGACCTAGAGGCAAATGTCAATAACCACAAAGTGGATATGATGCTCCTGCCTTTGTCTTTCACTCTTAAAGTCACAACTAATATCCTATCCCTCTGGTTCATTAGTCAATAGGAAAGAGGATGGGCATGAATATGAATATCAGTTGAGTACAGAGATAACAAATTTCATTATTAAAATTCCAAGGGTCGTGGAGAGATTCAACTCTGTCATGTGCTGTACACCTTCAGAACCATTACTGACTGGTGTACTTCATCCGTTGGGCAAAACTTGAAGAACTAGGCTGTGTTAAGCAGGGTTTACAAGGTCGAATGGTGCGTCGAACGCGGTTCGATAAACAATTGTTTGAAGTGATGTTACAATGTGTGAAAGGGGTATTTGGCTGTCAAACACGTTCATCAAATGGCTCAAAGAAAGTCTGTTCTCGCCTGACTTTTGTGGGCTGGGCTTCATTGTCCACAAACCTTATGCATTTGTGGCTGACTCCACCACTTCGAACCATTTGACAAGCAGGTTTGTCACCTAGGTTCGACAAACTGTTTGACCGTGTAAACCACGCTTTAGGTTTCAACTTCCATTTGGCCCAAAGATTCACTGTACTTCTTAGATTCAACAAAAGAAGCCAAAGAAATTAAGAGCTTAAGCTCAATGCTATCATAACACAAATGCTTGTTAAAAGCCGAGGTGCTATTTTAATCTTTTTCACCACTACATTCAACTAGCCTAATCTTTGGATTTTTCTAGAACTAAAAGTAAGCTTTCATTTACATTTGGAACCTTATATTTGTTCATCAACCATTAAAACATACTTTTTCCATATCAAAACATATGTTCCCATAAGAACAGTAAGCCTTATGCACTCATCACAAAGACTGTCCAAATCACAACGCTGTCACTACCACAAGACAAAAGAGAATGAGGATCATAATCACTCAAATATAGCTCGCTTGAAGAAACGACACAGTAATTACTAATAACAAATCCAGGAGAAGACATCCCATATATTAAAAAATAATCTAAACACAGTAAACGGTTTCACAATCTGAGTAACTACGTACTGTCAACCTATCAATATCCATGGACAAAAGTACTGAAAGACAAAGGCAGGAGCAGCCCAACTCACAATTATTGCCATTAGCCACTATATTACCAATACAGGGCTGGAGAACTAATCCTGTTGAAGGGAAGAAAGTGGACTTTTTTGGGAGGGGTGCCGTGTGGGAGCAATGTAGATATAAGCCAGCTTTCGAGAGGAAAGCACTATGAACATCAGGGGAGAGTCAATGAAGTAAATATAGCAGGCCAGGATGTCACAAAGCCTGTGAAATTACACCCAATTCTTCTTCTAAATTAGCATTTCAAATACATAAATTCAAAATAATAACACAGCGTTAAATTGGAATTTTAAATCAGTATCTCTGATAAATTATGACTTTTATATTACAGTATATTAGTTAAAGGAAGAAAATTCCCAAAGAAAAGACAAAAAAAAAGAAACTACAAAAGTCAAACTAACTAACATTAACCATAAAATTTTCTAAATAAAAAATGAAGTAATATGTTATTTTGATAATAAAATAAATTTTTTAATATACTTACCCGGTGATTATAATAGCTGCAACTCTGTTGCCCGACAGACAACTCTAAGGTAAAAACTCGCCAGCGATCGCTACACAGGTTGCGGGTGTGCCCAACAGCGCCATCTGTCGTCCAGATACCCAGTACTCAATGTAAACAAAGACTCAATTTTCTCCTCGTTCCACTGCGTCTCTATTGGGGAGGAAGGGAGGGTCCTTTAATTTATAATCACCGGGTAAGTATATTCAAAAATTTATTTTATTATCAAAATAACATTTTTCAATATTTAACTTAGCCGGTGATTATAATAGCTGATTCACACCCAGGGGGGTGGGTAGAGACCAGCAATATATGTTTACATTATTATGAGCTAAGAGTTTTTATTTCATTTTAGAAGTTATCAAAATAACAAAAACAAAATAAATAGGTACCTGGTAAGGAAGTCGACTTGAACAATTACTCTGCCTTTTAAGTACGTCTTCCTTACGGAGCCTCGCGATCCTCTTAGGATGCTGAGCGACCCCTAGGATCTGAAGTATCAAGGGTTGCTACCCATACAACAGGACCTCATCAAAACCCCTAATCTAGGCGCTCTCAAGAAATGACTTTGACCACCCGCCAAATCAACCAGGATGCGAAAGGCTTCTAAGCCTTCCGGACAACCCAAAAGAACAATAAAAACATTTCAAGAGAAAGATTAAAAGGGTATGGAATTAGGGAATTGTAGTGGTTGAGCCCTCCCCCAATACTGCACTCGCTGCTACGAATGGTCCCAGTGTGTAGCAGTTCTCGTAAAGAGACTGGACATCCTTTAGATAAAAAGACGCAAACACTGACTTGCTTCTCCAATAGGTTGCGTCCATTATACTTCGCAGAGATCTATTTTGCTTAAAGGCCACGGAAGTTGCGACAGCTCTAACTTCGTGTGTCCTTACCTTCAGCAATGCTTGGTCTTCCTCACTCAGATGGGAATGAGCTTCTCGTATTAACAGTCTGATAAAATAGGATAAAGCATTCTTTGACATAGGCAAAGATGGTTTCTTAACTGAACACCATAAAGCTTCAGATAGGCCTCGTAAAGGTTTAGTTCGTTTTAAATAGAACCTAAGAGCTCTCACAGGACATAAGACTCTTTCTAGTTCATTGCCTACCATATTCGATAAGCTGGGAATATCGAACGATTTCGGCCAAGGTCGAGAAGGTAGCTCATTTTTGGCTAGAAAACCAAGTTGTAGTGAACATGTAGCTTTTTCTGACGAAAATCCGATGTTCTTGCTGAAGGCATGAATCTCACTGACTCTTTTAGCTGTGGCTAAGCATACCAGGAAAAGTGTCTTTAAGGTGAGATCTTTCAGGGAGGCTGATTGTAGCGGCTCAAACCTGTCTGACATGAGGAATCTTAGTACCACGTCTAAATTCCAACCAGGTGTAACCAAACGACGCTCCTTCGTGGTCTCAAAAGACTTAAGGAGGTCCTGTAGATCTTTATTGTTGGAAAGATCCAAGCCTCTATGCCGGAAGACTGATGCCAACATGCTTCTGTAGCCCTTGATAGTGGGAGCTGAAAGAGATCGTTCTTTTCTCAGGTATAAGAGAAAGTCAGCTATTTGAGCTACAGAGGTACTGGTCGAGGATACAGATACTGACTTGCACCAGTTTCGGAAGACTTCCCACTTCGATTGGTAGACTCTAAGGGTGGATGTTCTCCTTGCTCTAGCAATCGCACTGGCTGCCTCCTTCGAAAAGCCTCTAGCTCTCGAGAGTCTTTCGATAGTCTGAAGGCAGTCAGACGAAGAGCGTGGAGGCTTTGGTGTACCTTCTTTACGTGTGGCTGACGTAGAAGGTCCACCCTTAGAGGAAGACTTCTGGGAACGTCTACTAGCCATCGAAGTACCTCGGTGAACCATTCTCTCGCGGGCCAGAGGGGAGCAACTAGCGTCAACCTTGTTCCTTCGTGAGAGGCGAACTTCTGCAGTACCTTGTTGACAATCTTGAACGGTGGGAATGCGTATAGATCTAGATGCGACCAATCTAGGAGAAAGGCATCTATATGAACTGCTGCTGGGTCCGGGATTGGTGGGCAATATATTGGGAGCCTCTTGGTCATCGAGGTTGCAAAGAGATCTATGGTCGGTTGGCCCCAAGTGGCCCAAAGTCTCTTGCATACATCCTTGTGGAGGGTCCATTCTGTTGGAATTACTTGTCCCTTCCGACTGAGACAATCTGCCATGACATTCAAGTTGCCTTGGATGAACTTCGTAACTAGTGATATGTTTTGACCTTTTGACCAGATGAGCAGGTCCCTTGCGATCTCGTACAACGTCAGTGAGTGGGTCCCTCCTTGCTTGGAGATGTACGCCAAGGCAGTGGTGTTGTCCGAGTTCACTTCTACCACCTTGCCTTGAAGGAGAGACCTGAAGCTTTTCAAGGCCAGATGTACTGCCAGTAGCTCCTTGCAGTTGATATGCATTATCCTTTGACTCGAGTTCCATAATCCCGAACATTCCCGACCGTCTAATGTCGCGCCCCAGCCTACGTCCGATGCGTCCGAGAAGAGAACGTGGTTGGGAGTCTGAACAGCCAGGGGCAGACCCTCTCTGAGGCTGATACTGTCCTTCCACCAAGTCAGGCAAGACTTCATCTTCTCGGAAATGGGGATCGAGACCGCTTCTAGCGTCTTGTCCTTTTTCCAGTGAAATGCTAGGTGATATTGAAGAGGACGGAGGTGTAGTCTTCCTAATGACACAAACTGTTCCAGGGATGATAGCGTCCCTATCAGACTCATCCACTTTCTGACTGAACATCGTTCCTTCTTCAGCATGTTCTCGATGCATAACTGGGCTTGGCTTGTTCTGGGGGCCGACGGAAAAGCCCGAAAAGCTAGACTGTGAATCTCCATCCCTAAATACACAATAGTTTGGGATGGGACCACTTGTGACTTTTCCATATTGACAAGGAGACCCAATTCCTTGGTCAGATCTAGAGTCCACTTTAGATCCTTCAGACAGCGACGACTGGAAGAAGCTCTGAGAAGCCAGTCGTCCAAATAGAGGGAGGCTCGGATGTCCGCTAAATGAAGGAATTTGGCTACATTCCTCATCAGCCTCGTAAACACAAGAGGAGCTGTGCTTAGGCCAAAGCACAGGGCTTGAAACTGGTAGACAACCTTTTCGAAAACGAATCTCAGAAAAGGTTGGGAGTCCGGGTGGATGGGGACGTGGAAGTAGGCGTCCCTTAGGTCTAAAGAGACCATCCAGTCTTCCCTTCTGACCGCTGCTAGAACCGACTTTGTGGTCTCCATGGAGAACGTCTGCTTTGTGACAAAGACATTCAGAGCACTGACGTCTAGCACCGGCCTCCACCCTCCTGTCTTCTTTGACACCAAGAAGAGTCGGTTGTAGAATCCCGGGGTTTGATGGTCCGAGACTTTGACCACCGCTCCCTTCTCTAGTAAAAGAGACACTTCCTGTTTCAAGGCTCGTCTCTTGTCTTCCTCTCTGTACCTGGGAGAGAGATCGATGGGAGACGTTGCTAGAGGGGGTTTCCGTACAAACGGGATCTTGTACCCCTCTCTGAGCAACTTCACAGATTGTGCATCTGCGCCTCTCTTTTCCCAGGTCTGCCAGAAGTTCTTGAGTCTGGCTCCCACTGCTGTCTGAAGAAGCTGGCAGTCAGACTCTGCCCTTAAAGGACTTGGTTCCTTTCTTCTTTCCTCGTTTCCCTTCGGCACGAGCACCTCCTCTGCTGGAGGCTCTGCCACGAAAGGGCGGAATAAAACGGGACGCTGGAGTGTCCATCCTTGGTCTAGCTGACAAGGTAGGCAAAGGGGTGGCTTTGCGAGCGGAGGACGCAACAAGATCGTGAGTGTCCTTCTGTATCAAAGAAGCGGCAATTTCCTTAATCAGGTCTTCTGGAAAAAGGCACTTGGAAAGAGGAGCAAACAGAAGTTCGGATCTCTGGCATGGTGTAACTCCAGCTGAAAGGAATGAGCATAGGTTTTCACGCTTCTTAAGGACTCCGGACACAAATGATGCAGCAAGCTCATTAGACCCATCACGTACGGCCTTGTCCATGCAGGACATAATGAGCAAGGAAGTCTCCTTCTCTGTCGGAGAGATCTTTCTGCTTAGAGCTCCTAGACACCAGTCTAAGAAGTTAAAAACTTCGAAGGCTCTAAAGATACCTTTCAAAAGGTGGTCCAGGTCCGAAGATGACCAACATATCTTTGAGCGTCTCATGGCAAGGCGGCGGGGAGAGTCTACAAGACTTGAGAAGTCGCCCTGGGCAGAGGCAGGAACTCCCAAGCCGAGAACTTCTCCCGTGGCATACCAGACGCTCGATCTAGAAGAGAGTCTAGCAGGGGGAAACGTAAAAGCTGTCTTCCCTAAACTCTTCTTGGACTGCAGCCATTCTCCTATCACTCGCAAAGCTCTCTTGGACGAGCGTGCGAGGACGAGTCTAGTAAAGGCAGGAGTGGTTGACGGCATGCCTAACACAAACTCTGACGGAGGAGAACGCGGAGCCACAGAAACAAACTGGTCCGGAAACATCTCTTTGAAAAGGGCCAAAACTTTCCTAAAGTCCAAAGAGGGTTGCGTAGACTTAGGCTCGTCCAGTTCTGAATGCGGTTCATCTACGTGTGCAGCAACATCATCATCAGAAAGTCCCTCATCCGATAACTGATGAGGGAACGGCAACGGAGTGGGTAACGGCTGGTTAGCTGAGTCCGGTCGCACGGGTGCATGCGTGACTGAGCCGGACGCAACGTCATGGAACTGTTGCCCAGTCTGTGAGCTGGCAACAACCATAGCAGCGCGGGGACGCACAGCGTCTACTCCAGACTGTCTGGACTGATGTGGGTGAGCAGAGGCAACCACACTGGGTTGCGGAGGTTGACGCACCGCGTCAAAACAAAACAACTCTGACGGTTGTTGAACCTCACGAACGTCAACGGAGACCTCCGTGCGTCGCTGAACGTCAACATGCGGCTGGCAGATCACACTGGAACGCATGGGAGGCGGAACTCTCTCAACTGGTGTGCGTGAGAAGGTTACCTCAGCGTCCACAGGACGCACAACCGATCGTGTGGGCGGTTGTAGGCAAGGAGCTGCACTAGCTGGTGCGGCAGCAACCTTCTCCGCACGAAAGTCCTGCATAAGAGACGTTAGTTTAGACTGCATGTCTTGCAGTAGAGACCACTTAGGGTCTACAGGAGCAGGTGCGGCGACAGACGGTGTAACTGTCTGAAGCGGTACCGCTTTGCCTCTCTTAGGCGGTGAGCAGTCATCGGATGACGGCAGCGAGTCCGAACTGACCCAGTGGCTACAACTGGGCCGTTGGACTTGTGCGGAAGGGACCGACTTGCGCTTTAACGGTCGTGAGACCTTGGTCCAGGGTTTCTTGCGAGAAACACCTTCCGAAGACGAGGAATAAATGGGCTCTCTCGTCTTAGTTAGGCAGGGGCGATCTTGGGTAGATACGCCCGATACCACGGAGGGAACGTCTGTTCGCTGATTAAAGCCTCTCGAACCCATTTGTCGTACGACATTGCTTCTCCCCTGGACTTGGGAGCTTGCAAGAGGTCCCGGACTAGGAGGACGACAGGCACGAACAGACGAACCCTCAAGCGCAACACTATCCACAACACTATCACTCGGCACTTTAGCACTTCCCACTGCACTTTTGCACTTAAGCTCCTTCACATCCGCCATGAGCTGATTACGGTCACTAGCAAGGGACTCAACTCTCTCACCCAGAGCCTGGATGGCACGCATCATATCAGCCATCGAAGGTTCCTGAGTGCCAGGAGGGGGGTTAGGAGCAACCACTACAGGGGAAGGAATAGGTTGTGGGGCATGAGGAGAGGATATATCAACAGAACGAGAAGAACTTCTCCTAACTCTATCTCTCTCTAGCCTACGTGTATACTTTTGGAATTCGATAAAATCGAATTCCGAAAGCCCAACGCACTCCTCACACCGATCTTCCAATTGACAGGTTTTATCCCGACAATTGGAACAAACAGTGTGAGGGTCGATAGAAGCCTTCGGAAGACGCCTTGAACAGTCCCTAGCATTACACTTCCTAAATTTTGGGACTTGTGAAGGGTCAGCCATTTTGAATTGGTCAAAGGGAAATTCAAAAAACTATCAAAAAGTCATCAACAAAGAATCCGTTATCAAAAAGAGTTCAAGGATTTGTGTGAAGAAACCCTGCACAGCGAAAGCTCAAAACTAGAATAAAGTACTTCACCAATTAGTTGTGAAAAAACTCCAGTTTAGCAACAGCGAGTAAGTACGTCTTGTCGATAGCACGACAGAGAGAAAATTGAGTCTTTGTTTACATTGAGTACTGGGTATCTGGACGACAGATGGCGCTGTTGGGCACACCCGCAACCTGTGTAGCGATCGCTGGCGAGTTTTTACCTTAGAGTTGTCTGTCGGGCAACAGAGTTGCAGCTATTATAATCACCGGCTAAGTTAAATATTGAAAAATAAATCCATAAATACATATTAACTGACTTTTGCCACATCTGTGTCAGCTGGAAAACCCAATAATCTTAGTTCAGAGCAGTCCAAGAAGCAAATTGGTTATTTACAAATGTCCACAGCATTTGTTTACAAGACCACACTACATATAATGCCTAATTATGCAAAGCTATTGTTTTCCTCTCTTACTTTTTCATGATTTTAAACAATTTACCACATGTGAAACAAGTTAAAATTATGAAAAAAAATGATAGAGTTATAAAAAGAAAACTAGCCTGGTTTCCTCACTAAATGACCTGGAACTGACATCGTCAACATAGTCAACCAAACAGAAGTTCTTGATGCCAGCATACATTTGATATACAGTACTGTATATTCAAAATATATGCTAAATACTGTAATAATGGAGTAATTACTCCAAAGTGTCACTATTTGTGAATTTTATATTTTATGAACACTTTTGAGCAATTACTCCATTTTCTATTTAGTACTGTATATATCTTAAATACATATCAAATGTACACTGGCATCACAAATTTCTGTTTGGTTGACTATGTTGACGATGTTATATCTAGGTCGTTTAGTGAGGAAACCAGGCTAGTTTTCTTTTTATAATTCTATAGTTTTTTATAATTTCAACTCATTTCCCATGTGGCAAATTGTTTTAAATTATGAAAAAGTAATAGAGGAAAACAATAGCTTTGCATAATTTGGCAGTGTATGGAGTGTGGGGTCTTGTAAACAACTACCACGTCCACTTCAAAAGTCATACAAAAATAAAACAAAGCACAACACGAACTGATGTTGTGTTCCAGTTGTCCTGACCTGGACAATGAGTATAGGGCACTTGCTAAGTATTTCTCGTTGCCGGGTGCAATCTCGGCCATGTAAGTAGGAGGACCAATGGGCATTAAGGCACTTGCGACATTGAGCAAAGTTTCAATATAGTCTATCTCTTGCCACTGATCGTCAGAGAGTTGACATCCCACAAGCATTGTGTCTATAGCTACTTGACGATAAGTGTCACCAAAATGGTTCCTATAGTATCTGTAACGACAGAAACATCGCAATCACCTTTCATAAGACAACCAATTCCCACCATCTTCACGGTAGTTGTAGGGAGCATTTAATAAATTATAACTTCATTTAAAATACTTATTTACTACAAGTTTTCTGCCAAAACCCATCAGTTATATACGAACAGAAAATAATAACCAATCAAAACTAAATTAGGGATTTATGAATGAAACATTTATGAAAGTAAACCCTTTCAACTAAAAGATATGCAATGAAAATGTACGATATGAACACATGCAGAAACAAAATTAGGAATAAAAAAAGATCTTCCCAAAATATCCATTTAGCTGGAAGAGCATTATGACTCCAAAGTCTTCAAATTTAATTTGTTCTGTATTTAGTATCCCAAATTGGAGGAGCAAAACCAATGTTTAGCCCAACGTTTCTATAAAATCTGAAGTCAAGCTTAAAAATATATTGGAAGCATTTCAGATTTCAATGTAGAATGAATCCATCTGCACTAACCTATCACTCTTTGGTGGTCAAAATATCTAAGCAACATAATTATAAACTGATTATGTTTACAGTGACTGATTCAACTGTGACAATTTACAGATGAAACACAAAATTATTCATAACTTTACCTTACTATGGCAGAAAATCTAACACCTCACTTTTAACAAATTACTTATTTGGATATATGTAATACAATTTTAAAGGAAAGCTGGCAAGAAATTAAAGGATCAATTGTTTGTTATTTACTACATTTTAACACCTCAACATCTGAATTATAAAGATAGCATGGCCCAACCTGTGTGAAACTGAACTGGATAATTAACAAGGATGGAATATTGATAATGTACACAGTATATTGTAAGCCTGAATGGTATAATGACTTATCCACAGATAATGAACTACGGAAGAATGGGAGTATTAGGTATCTTTCAAGTTGAAGTTATCATCACAATACCATTCCCATTTGTAATAACTATTCTCAGAATCCTAGTTTATGAGATAAAAATCAGAGATGTTATACCAGACAAAAAAAGTTAGGCCAGACCATATAGTAATTCCAGGTAGAGTATATTGAAATCCAATAACTATCTCACTAGTTACTCGTAAACCTGTAACAAACAGACCCTCAGACCCAAAATAATTGGATCTCCTTATATACTATCAAAAATCAAGCGAATTTCGCCAAAATCACTCAATAATTGTGAGCAAAAGAAAGACCATGTAAAATTTCTTCATGTATAACCATGTTAAGTCCTTTGTACCTAATACAGTATAATTGAAATTCCACCACCGTCACAACAGCTATTGAGTAAACAAGAGCATGATGTTTATGAATAGATTCCCCCAAATCTGAAAACTTTTTAACCTGAGAGCTTTCATACCTCAGTTTTACAGCAAACTTATAAAATCAAAAGAAACCCGACATCTTACAAAAGCAATTTTCAAAGCTGGACCACATACAAGATAATAATATATGGTAATGGCAAAGTATAAAGTTCAATAAATATAATTAATCAAAGCAATATCCCACATGTTACGGAGTAAACTAAAGTGAGTTATCAAGACAAAAAGTCTATAGTTGCATCTTTTTAGTGGGAAATAAAAAAATGAGACTGCATTTTCTCACTATTATTACAGTGCTTTCAACAAAAATATAAAAACCTTACTTTTTAATCGGCTTTATCAATTAGCAAAGTAGCCTTGCATGAATAATATCAATTAGCTTTCAGTAAATAAACTATTACTATACAAATTTAATCTAGAAAGCCTATATTTTCCCCTATGCATTGAGCTGAACTATTGCTTGATAAATTCAGTAATAAATTAGCAGCAGCCATCTGAATTATTGGAGACTGAGCCTACTTAGGCAGAAACCTTCCGTAACTCAAAGATTGTGTTCTGTTATCCTTGAAACCAAATATTGTAGAGACAGATTAAAAAAAAAACCTGCAACAAATAATTTTGCAAGACCATCATTATGAGGATTGTTAATAAACATAGTAACCAAGCAGGTTTCAGGATGTAATCATTCATTTAATGTATTTTAGAGAGAGAGAGAGAGAGAGAGAGAGAGAGAGAGAGAGAGAGAGAGAGAGAGAGAGAGAGAGAGAGAGAGAGAGAGAGAGAGAGAGAGATTATTCAAATTTTGCTAACGTCTTCAATTGTCTTCTTACCATTATGGCTAGGATACAAGAAGATGATAGAAAGGCTTCTTTTGTTTCTTTTGTCTTTGATGGTGATTTTAATGCTCACCATAGGGAGTGGTTAAGTTCTATCTCTCCTACCGATTGCCATGACTTAAGAGCTTTAGACTTTGCCTCTGGATCAGGCTGTGAGCAAATCATAAATGAAGCTACTCACAGGTCCAGTAATTGGTTGGACTTCGTATACACTGACTCCCCTGGCGTTATAACTAGTAAGGTTGATTCTCCAGTCGGGATATCTGATCATGCCTTGATTTCATTAGTAGTGAAGACTGAGCAGCCTGTACCTGATGTATCATACTCATGTAAAATTTATATGAAATCCCAAGCAGACTGGAATGGAATTTTGCATGATCTTTTGTGCTTGAATTGGTCACAATTATATAGTAGTGTTGATTCTGTTGTCCCTTTGAATGAGAATCTAGTCAACATAATTGATAGGCGTATCCCTTCTCGTGTGCTAAGGTACCGAGAGAAGGACAAACCGTGGTTCAATGATGATTGTAGACATGCTTATTTGGAGAAGCAGGAGGCCTATCATCTTTGGAAGGGTAACATCAGATTTGACCTGGAATAACTATACTCAGCTTCGAGCTTTTGCTCAGAGAGTTCATGCCTCAACTCAAAAGGAATACAATTTAACCATAAAAGAAACCCTTTCTGGTACAACTCAGGAACAAAAATGGTAGTCTACCCTTAAATCTGCACTCTATGATGTAGATGCAACAGTTCCTCCCTTACTTAAACCAGATGGCTCAGTCACTCACTGTCCTAAGGAAAAGGAAACCCTTTTGGCTGATGTTTTTGACAGAAAACAGAATAATGAAAAACTTTAACTTCCTCATTCCTATTTTCCTGAGATTAAACTAATTAGTTTAGCTTTTCAATCTCATGAAATTAAGCTCTGTCGATGGACCTTGATGTTTATGGAGGTGTAGACCCAAATGGTATATTTCCTTTGTTTTTTATAAAGACTGCAGATTTCTTAGCTCCAAAGTTATCTGTTATTTTGCGCAAGTTATCAAGAAGAGGAGCTTTTGGCACTTGTTGGAGAATTGATAATGTTACTCCTCTATGTGAATGTGTTTGTGGTAGCTTAAGTCCCACTGATTACCACCCAATTTCCATAAATCACATATTATCTAAAGTTTTTGAACGTCTTCTGGCACAACGTCTTAATAGGTTTGCTGAAGGTAATCATCTATTCCCTAGTTTGCAATTTGGTTTTTGTAAAGGCCTTGGAGCATGTGATGCCCTTCTTACAATCTCCAATGCTGTACAGAAATCCCTTGATTGGGGTCAGGAAGTTCGTATGATTGGCCTTGATTTTAGTGCTGCCTTTGACCGTGTTAATCATGAGGTCCTTGATTTCAAACTCAAACAGTTGGGAGCGGGTGGGTCATTTCTTAGCATTATTAGTGATTTTGTAAGTAATAGATCTCAAAGAGTTGTTGTTGATGGGCACCATAGTGAGTATAGGAATGTGATATCCGGTGTTCCACAGGGTAGTGTTCTTGGCCCTTTACTTTTCATACCATTTACACATGACATGTGGTTTGGCCTAGAAAACAAACCTGTTGCATATGCAGATGATGCTACTCTCTTTGCATCAATTCCATCCCCTAAAAGTAGATCTGGGGTTGGTGAATCCCTTAATAGAGATCTAGCTAAGATTAGTGCATGGTGCAAATTATGGGGTATGAAGTTGAATCCTAACAAAACTCAAAGTATGATTGTAAGTAGGTCAAGGACGGTGGCTCCTCAACATCCGGATCTCAGCATTGATAATGTTTCTTTAAATTTGTATGACTTTTAAAATTTCAGGTGTAATTCTTGACAGCAAATTTACTTTTGAGAAACACATTAGGTCTGTGCCTTCTTCAATTGAACAAAAAATTGGCTTATTGAGAAAGTCTTTCAAGATTTTCAATGATCAATCTATTCTGAAGAAGTGTTTTAATTCTTTCATTCTACCTTGTTTTGAATATTGTTCTCCTGTCTGGTGTTCAGCTGCTGATTCTCATCTTAATTTGTTGGACAGAAACTTACGGTCTAATAAATTTCTTATTCTTGATATAGATATTAATTTTTGGCCCCGTCGTTCAATTAGTTCATTATGCATGTTGCATAAGATTTTTCATAACTCTGACCATCCTTTACATTCAGATCTCCCTGGACAATTCTATCCTGTTCGTAATACTGGGCAGGCAGTCAATTCTAATAGCCCGGCCTTCTCCATCATGAGGCTCAATACTACACAGTTTTCTAGAAGTTTTATTCCAGCTGTGACCAAATTGTGGAATGATCTTCCTAATCGGGTAGTTGAATCAGTAGAACTTCAAAAGTTCAAAGTTGCAGCAAATGTTTTTATTTTGACCAGGGTGATACGAGTCTTTTTATGGTTTATATATGACATTTGTTTTGATGTTAATAGTTTGTATATGACATGTCTGTTTTGACATTGTTGCTGTTTTTAGAATGATTTATTGTTAATTTGTTCTCATCATTTATTTATTTCCTTATTTCCTTTCCTCACTGAGCTATTTTTCCCTATTAGAGCCCTTGGGCTTATAGCATCTTGCTTTTCCAACTAGGGTTGTAGCTTGGCTAGTAATAGTAATAATAATAATAATAATAATAATAATAATAATAATAATAACACCATTCACCTTTCATTCCATTTTAATTTCCCCTGTACAGTAACTGGATTGCTCCAATATACTGCAAATAATACTTACAATTATGTTCCTTTCTTTCATTTAAGTTCATTCATTTCATTTGTTTTTTCATTTCCTATTCACATATCACTGTACTTATTAATTTATTTTCTGTTCTCTGTGCAACATTTTTGAAATGGGAGAGGATGTTAGATCATTTATCATTATATCTCTTTTAATTATGGTCTCAAATTACAGCAATGCAGGTACACTGTAAATTAATATACTGTATAATAAAATTTAACTGATGGTACTTGTCATTGGCAGATTCAATACTATTGAAGGGATATGTTATAAAAACTGAAAAACGTATTTATTCCCAAAGTGTGAGCAGCAAGACAAGATTCGACTGTTTGGTCAATGCTGTAATAACCTCACTGTCATCAGCCTTTTGCAAACAAACTGAGGCTTGGAGAAGAGTGCCTGCAGCAATAAAGGAACTGTCTTGTTTGGATCAAAATGTCATTGCCTTAATCAGGGCAGTCAGCATATTTTTGAGAAACCCAACCTTAAGGGCTATCCCTGTCTATGATAAATGACATCACGGGCAGACACGTGCTGCACTTTTGTTATGGCTTAACATGAGGTTGAGATTGCAACAGAATTTTGTTCTAGAGGTTTCTATGCCATGATCGAAGAGGGTATTTTTGAAGAAACCAATCAAGATGTAGAATTGTGAAAAAACTCCTTAAATGGAAATGACTGCCCATTGTAATTAGCTCTACCCATACATGGGTCTATAAATTTCATTAAGAGAGTGTCCTGGGGAGATAGGACAGGACATAGGACAAAAGAGGAATATGTCCGAGCCAGACAGAAACCACGTCCTGACGAGATAAGAAATAGAGAAAACCAGACTTTTGATAAGAGCTAGTTTCCAACCTTTCCTTCAGACAACAAACACCTATCTCCAAAATCCTGTTATGACTGAGAAGAAGAGACGAGTTGAAGCAGACAGCCCTCCCTGCTTGGGAAGATAAGTAGCTAACACTGTCTACAGCCTAGCCTTAGTTCTACACTATCATCGAATTCTTGGAGAAGACTTCTGATGTCCCAACTTGATGCCACTCTTTCTATGACGTCTTTGAATGCTAAGTCATTGTGCCATTTTCACCTTCACTTCAGCCGGCCTTCTGCAACATTTTCAAGTCTGAAGCCTCCGTACCAGTATCATCTCAGCAAATGCCGAAAACTATTCGACATTCCTCAAGTATTTCTACCTTACTGACTCTTCCCCTTTTCTATCAATATTTTGATTGATATGATTTGTCAGTTGAAGTAACCGAAGAAGTAACATTGGTTTTCTTTATAAGTTTGTGAATAAACGTGGTGGTTTTTTTTTTGTGAGTTTCTTTTTATATTTATATATATTTCCCATATTTCAATGATGGTTGTTGGAAATATTTAGTTTAAAAGAACATGTCACGATTTTAAGATCCTAACATAACTTAATAGATTACCGTAATGTACCTATTCATACAAGACCGATACCTTTCAATATCATATTCCCCTGTACATTAGAGTGAAATGAATGAAAGTGCTCAAAGACAGAAAAAGTTGATGAAAAAAACATTTTATAATGAAATAATACAGGAAATTTGGGTACATACCATGGCTGATCACTATCCCTAACTTTCCCAACATTCTCAATATATAAATTTCTCATTTTCTGTTATTCATTATAAAACAGATTAGATTTCTAACATGAAATATATATAATAACAATAAAAAATAAAGCAGAAATGAATTTATTTTCAATATAACAATATAATGATGATCTGGATTGCACTGGTTTTCTCAAACTTTTTAAGTACAAGCAACCTTTTCATCTCTCTTTTTCTCTAAAACAATAATTTTAAGTGAAAATGCAGTGAACTAGAGTGAGTGCATATATATATATATATATATATATATATATATATATATATATATATATATATATCTTTCTCTCTCTCTCTCTCTCTCTCTCTCTCTCTCTCTCTCTCTCTCTCTCTCTCTCTCTCTCTGTGTGTGTGAAAGGGCTTCTGCCTTGTGCTGCTCAGTTGGGAGCTGCGGCAAGTTAGGGAAATCCCAACTTTGAGGAGATTTAACTGTTCATTTGGGAGCACTTATGGAAGATTAGGGACAGAATAGATAGAAAGCCGCCCAGGATTAAGTGGATGCGGCAGCAGGTGGATAACTATCAGCCAACCAACCCCCCCTCACCTTTTTACACTTGTGGTCACAAAGATAATAATTATAAAAGTTATTAGCTGAGATTTCCAAACAGATACGACAATATCGTTAAAAAATTAAAAATGAGTGAGAAACATAATTTAAGCACAAATGTGCAAAATGCCAAATAAACAAATGGTGTGTAAACTTCAAAGCAGGGTGTGCTGCAGACCTGCACTGTAATAGTGTATGCCTGTTCTGTCAGCAAGAACAGGAAATAAAAAAAAAATTGAAAAATGAAAACCAAGAACTAAGAAAACAATTGAGAGAGATCATGTCAAAGTTCCAACAGTTAGAAATAAGGAACAAAGAAGTCATAGATGATCTAGAAAATGGGATAAGTATCCAAAAATACAAGATAAGGTCAAATCAAGGACAGAACTAGAGAGAAAATAACCAATAAAAATAGTGTGTTCATGAAACCCACTACAGGCAGGGTAGCTAAGACCAAGAGGACTAAACAACAGCCTAAAAATGTAGCTGACAGCAAATACAGTCTCTCCCCCCTTCAGCGAAAGAGGAAGATGAGATGATGTTAACCAGAGACTGTATGATAAAGGACCAAGGAGAGCCATTTGGCCTCAAAAAGAGAAAAAAAAGGTCAGGTCACATCCAGATGCCTACGCACAGAGAAGAGAAGTGGTCAGTAAAACTATAACAGAACAAGAAGATCACTATTATTGTTGAGGCAACAGGAAATTACAAATTCCTAAGAAAGGATACTGTTGGCCAAACAGAGCTTTTGATTAAACAGGTAGAAAAAAAAAAACTATTGAAATGGCTAGAGGCAAGACCAATAATACTATCATCATCACCATCATCTTCTCCTACGTCTATTGATGCAAATGGCCTCAGTTAGATTTCGCCAGTTGTCTCTATCTTGAGCTTTTAATTCAATACTTCTCCATTCATCATTTCCTACTTGGCACCTCATAGCCCTCAGACATGCAGGCCTGGGTCTTCAAACTCTTCTAGTGCCTTGTGAAGCCCAGCTGAACATTTGGTGAACTAATCTCTCTTGAGGAGCGCAAAGAGCATGCCCAAACCATCTCCATCTACCACTCATTATGATCTCATCCACATATGACACTCAAGTAATCTCTCTTATAGTTTCATTTCTAATCATGTTGTGCCATTTAACTCTCAATATCATTCTGAGGGCTTTGTTCTCAAATCTACTAAATCTATTGGAGATTGTTTCATTGTCATACCATGACTCCTGGCCATACAGTAATACCGATCCCACTAAACCGATATATAGTCTGATTTTTATATGTAATTTCAGGCAATTTGATTTCCAAATTTTACTTAAGATAGCCATTGTCTGATTTTCTTTTTTTCAATCTTTCACTTAACTCTAATTCTAAAGACCCTGTATTGGGGATCATAGTTCCTAATTACTTAAATGATTCTACCTAATTAATCCTTTCTCCTCGCATTTATATTTCATCTTCCATTGCATACTCCGTTCTCATCATCTCTGTCTTTCTTCTATTTATCTTCAGCCCAACCTACTCTGATATTTCATGCATTCTGGTAAGCAAGGATTACAAATCCTGTGGTGTTCTGCTAACAAGGACAGCATCATCAGCATAATCTAAATCTTCTAAATTCCTATCACCAATCCAGTCCAATCCTTCCCCACCATCTCTGGCTGCTCTACTTATTACAAAATCCATGAGGAGGATAAACAACAAAGGTGACAACACATTCCCTTGGAGTACTTGACTGTTCACTGGAAATTCATTTGATAAGACTCCATTAACATTAACTTTGCACTTTCTATGCTCAGGAACAGACTTAATCAAATTTACATATCTAAGAGGAATTCCATAATAACGCAGGACCCTCCACAAAATTGGTCAGTGCACACTATCAAAGGCGTTTTCATAGAACACAAATGCCATCAAAAGGGGATTTCTATATTCTACGTATTGCTGTACACCATGTCTCAAAATGAAAATTTGGTCAGTACAACTTCTACCTTTTCTATATCCTGCTTGCTCTTCTCTCAGCTTTTCATCAATCTTTCTTTTCAGTTTCTTTAGAAACTGCATACTATATATTTTCATAGCAACTGACGTAAGTGTTATGCACCTGTAATTATTGCAATCAGTCAGGTCACTTTTTTTTGGTATTTTCATCAATACTCCCAACCCACAGTCATCAGGTTTTGTCTCTCCACATTCTACAAAATAATAATTTTCGGCCAATATCATCTCGGCAGTTATTCCATTGTATCCAGGGGTTTTCCATCCTTTTTTTCTTTTTTTTTTTTTGAGGATAGCTCAAACTTCAAACACACTGAATTTGAATTCATTCATGGGCACATCAAGGTCTTCATCAGCTTCAGGTATATCAATCAAATTATTCCCTTCATATCTCCTATTCATAACCTAACTAAAGTGTTCCATTCAACGTTGTCTTTCTTCAGCTTCTGTTGCTATAACAGAGCCATCTCTCTTTTTGATGGGTATATGCATCTTCTTCTTTGCCCCAGTCGAGATTTCATTAATAATTCTATGAGCAATTCTAACACCATAGCCTCTTCCTGAATTCATAGTTTTGTCATCCTTATCTGCTTTACTATCTAAATATTCTCTCCAGTCATTCCTGGATTTTCTTTTGAACTCACTGTTAATACTGGAATACTTAGCATGCACTACCTTGTACTTTTCATTACTTCCTCGAAAACTTACAACAATAAATTTCTGTCATTGTCTCCTTTTTATAGTATCCCTGGTACCATTTTATATCTATGGGTTTCTCCATGTTACTGAGTGTCTCAAAACTCCACTACCAACTGACTGATATATGTTCTTAATATCACACCATTCTTCATTTATCGTCTATTCTTCATCTCTTAAAGTCTCTAAGACTGCAAATCGATTCCTACATTCAATTGCATATGTTTCTCTGTGCTCTTCTTCTAAAAGCTTAGTTGTATCAAATCTAAGTATTCTATCCATCTTTCTGTTGGGTGCTTTCAGTTTTAATTTCAGTGTGGCAATGAGGAGCTGGTGATCACTACCAATATCTGCACCTCTATAGCTTCTTTCATTTCTCTGAGTCGTCCTCCTCTCTTTATTAATGGCAATGTGATCTATCTGATTTTTGTAATTGCCACATGGTGAAGTCCATGTATACTTGTGGATGTTCTTTTGTTGAAATAAAGTAGGTTTCTCCCAAGACTCAATGTCAGCCACTTCATCCTTCGTAAGGCCATAGGAATAAACAAAAAGCTTAAGTCCACATGCCAGAAAAAGAAAGTAAAATTTATAGATCTTTGGGATACTTTTTACGGCAAGAGAAAATTATAGAGAAGAGACGGAATACACTTTAGTGAAGAAAGCAAGAGAGTACACGGAAACCAACTTAATCTCAGCCTGTACAATAACTTAAAACTCAGTTGACCAAGAACAAACTAGACCTTTAGTAAATCCTCCGACAAATACAGGAAATTTGGTAGACAACTTGGATAATGCAGATAAAAATTAAAATAAAACACTAATAAATCAGGAAAACTAACAAGCCACAGAGGAACAACAAAAAAATTTAAAATTTTCTCAGAGAGGCACAATTCAATGCTCAGTCAGTTATAAAAAAAAAAAAAATGGAAAACTTCAGGGGAATGATAGCTAGTGGGGAAATAGATGTCATAGGCATTGTCCCATGTCGACGGATAACATGGGTTTTTTCACTTTATTATAAAAAGGTTCGGGAATACATTTGACACAGCCCGATACTCTCCTGACGAGTAACTACTGGTTCTTATGATCGCTCGAGTGGTACTGCTCACCCCTAGGAGCAAGTAAATGTAATGTTGTTCTGTCAATATGCTGAATTGTTAGATTTTGTGGAAATCTCCATTGTGATGAAAATATACTCATACCATTAGGCTTACAACACGTCATCTATCAAACTTAAACACACGTAACCTATAACAGAGTTCAATGTTCGCGCACAACAATTTATGACAGTCATAGTACTCTTAAAAAGGTCATTAATCTCACTGTATAAAACACATTCTTCTACATACTTTTCATACAAGGCACCGACACCTGGATTCAAGAAAAAAAAAAACAAAGGATTTTATCAGAGAATACAATATCCCAGATTTCAAGCTTTTCAAGAAGGATCGCCTTACTAAAAAAGGTGGAGGGGGAAATGCTTTATGTTAAAAATCACTTAAATCCAATAGAAATTAAATTAGAAACCGAATGTGAAGTGACAGGTGCAAACATCATCACCATAGGAAAAAACGTGTCCATACTGGTAATATACAAACCACCACATCAAACACAAGAACGGGATGAAGAGATGTACTGTATAGACAACTTGGACAAGATGTTAACAATAAGCTAGCTGACCTAATGGGAGACTTCAATGCAGCAGTTAACTGGGACACTATGAATTCTGCATCAAACACAGAGGGGCATAGATTACTGGAATTTGTCAACATTGAAATCCTTCATCAGTGGGTCGATAAACCAACCAGAGGAAACAACATACATTAGAAAATTTTGTATCCAGTGTTTCTGTAGGCAAAAATTTTGGTAAAAGTGACCACAGAAGTTAGGTTTCAGGTAAACATTCCTCATCTAAAAGAAAGGAAAACTATAAAAAAGCTAGACCACAGATGTAGTAACTGGATAAAACTGAAGGAATACCTCAAGAATAAGCCAAAACAGGGAACATAGATACACAATGGACTCCTTTGTAGAAGGATATAAAGCAGAAAGGGCTAAGTGTATACCGTATAGAAAAATTTCACCAAATGAAACTCAACAACCTAAGTGGTTCAATAGAGTAATAGCCAATGCAATAAGCAGAGACAGGAAACAAAAATCAGTGGGTCCACAACCTTCAATTCATGAAATTTCTGAGCACAAGAAGTTAAGCTGAAAATAGATAAACTAGTTAGAAAAGGCCAAGATCAATGAAGAGAAAAGAGTGGCTCCAGCTGGTAAAGAAAACCAAAAGAAATTATTGTGTATGTAAACAGTAGAAAGCCAATCAAAAACAATCTTACAACAAATGATTTGGAAAAAGCCAAACAGCTGAGTATATATTTCACAATTGAATTGACTAAGGAAGACTCAACGACCCTCCCCGAACCAGCTATCAATTATGAGGGTCCACAACCATTAAATAGAATCACCTTTACAATGGATGATGTCAAAAAGAAAATAAAAGGACTCAGTAAGTCTAGGCACCAGGTCCAGATGATATTCATCCAAGAGAGATTATAAAACTAGAAGAAGAGAGATAACCCCGTAATTGTACAAAAAGTTCTGAAATACACCCAACGAAAGACAGGCACCACAAGGATGGAAAAATAGGCAATTTTTCTCCAATCTACAAGAAGGGACCAAAGGAAAAAACCTGGCAATTACAGACCTGTGTATCTAACTTCAGTGGCTTGCAAAATTTTTTAACAAATTATAGTAGATGCTAAGCCACAACACTAGTTGGAAAAGCAGGATATGCTATTAGCCCAAGGCCTCCAACAAGGAAAGTAACACAGTACTGTATTTGATTGTGAAAATTGGCAAAATTATTCTTCTCTAACTTATGAGTGTCATAGTTTAAGCTTCATTTCGAAAGCAGTAATTTTTCTATAGCAACTGAGCACTGTGATACCTTTTCCCTGCAGCTGCAAATTGAGGGAATTCATGGATTAAAATATGTCCATCAAAAAGGACATAGATATAAGAAAAGAAACATCAGAGAATTTTGCATGATATGTCTTGCTTGGTGTCTACCAAAAAATTACTGCATTTTTTTACATAGTATGAAAACTCTCTTTAATATTTTTGCTTTGGCATGCTGCTTTGTGTGTGAATGCAATGAATATGTTTTGAATTCAGAATCACTTTCTTTGCATAATGTAGAAAATAAACAAGAATTAAATGTGTTCGCTATAATGAAGTTAGCTGCTTTAACCCCTTCGTGGAGAACATAGTTAAATTCATTGTCGAGAGTTTTCGTTACCAACGTTCGGCGGTAAATATTGCAATGTGTATCAACAACATATGGTGATTTTTATCATAAACAAAGTTTGAAAGCCAGAACGACAACAAATCATTGCTGTAGCTCCGTCAGTACCACACCAATGGCATGTTCCCATTTGATAACTCTTGACACAAAAAATATGTGTATTTTGTTAAATACTGTATTTCCTTTGCAGTTTTTCTAGAGCTCAGAGTTTCACAAAACAAAAATTCTTCCATACGTTTTGTCATGTACATATCATACATAAACGTAAAGTTAGGCTAGGTTGAAAATGTTTTACTAACAAAAGGACTATAAGAAATATTAGGTAATTGTATTTCATAGTTTTTATTTACCCTCTCTCTCTCACTCTCTCATTTAAAGTCAGGTAAAAGCAAAATGGTGTATGTGTGTTTATCATTAAACTTTTTTCTAATTTGTTTACCTCAATATGTATTGCATGATCCATATCCTGGAATTATAAAAGCTGCTCAAGTCAATTTTACATTCATATAACTTCCGTGTTTTTTCTTTTCCCATTTATTCTCTCATATGAAAAAAACTAGTGTTTTATCTTATTTCTCTTCTGCTTGTTTTTTTGAAGTTTTTATAGTTTATATATGAAAGATCTAATTCATTGCTATTACTGTTCTTAAAATATTTTATTTTGATTGTTTATTGCTTCTCTTGTAGTCTATTTCCTAGTTTCCTTTCCTCACTGGGCTATTTTTCCCCAGTTGAATCCCTTGGGCTTATATCATCTTGCTTTTCTAACTAGGGTTATAGCTTAACTTAAGATAACAAAATCAACAATATGTTCTGCTTTTTCTTCAAAGCAGCAGTGTCTGAAGAATCTCATAAAGAAGATGCAGGAGGAGGAGGAAGAACTAAAAGAGGATGAGGAGCAAACACACTTCTTGCCAGCCTTCTTTGGATCAAAGTCCTGGAAAGCAACGGTGGAACTCACTCCGAGAAGGCAGCCATGGGGGACTCTACTTGAGCAGAGACAACACTTGCAGAAGAAAAATAGGGTTGGGAAGATACCACAGGGGAAGCCTTACAAGCCTTGATGTTGGCACCAATGATACTCAAGGAAGACCATTGTACAGCCACACATAATAAGGGGATGAAACTGAATAGTCATGTCACCCGAAATGGCATAAGAATGACGAAATTAATGGCAGGTTTGTTTAAAAACCTGTCACACATCTGTGGCTTGTCCAGAAAACATTACCATATCCTTGTACCTTTCATCTAATTTATTTCTGTTTACCAGAACACAAAAGCCTGTCTGCCCACTTATCCAATTATCTAGAAAAAGAAAACAAGAAATTAAAACAGTCAAAATTTGTGAGGCAGCAACAGTCAAAAGTAACTGTCTAGATGGCTGAAAGGTGGCATGGTTTCCCTAACACCTGCTGGTAATTATAACTACCTCTGAATTTTTAACAAATTTTTCAGCTTCACTGACATTACACTCATACTAAAGGATGATAATTTGTATTTGCGTAGGACAACATTAGAATTTGGTGAAAAGTTACTGCTGCTAATACCAATGCTTTTGAAGAATTTTCAGAGATGTTAAAAATGAATGAAGAAAAATAATTTGTCCAAACTTGTCTTCAATGTCGAAGAAATGAGCCTATTTTGGAAGCAAATGCCTGATCATTTATCTAATATGGAAGAAAAAATAATGCCAAGGTACAAAGTAACGAAAGGGTAACATTAATGTTAGGAGGTAGCATCACTGGCAAGTTCAAACTGAAGCTGTTGTTACTCTACCATGCCCTTAATCCCAGCCGTTCAAAACATACAAAAGTCGATGCTTTTATTCTTGTCATTTGGATGGCTATTCCAGAGTTATATGTCCCCTGGTTCATTTTCGATGAATGGACCCGAATACGAGTGTCCTTTTCCTGCCACCAAATACTACGTCTCATTCAACCTATGACCAAGGGATCACAGCTCTCTTCAAGATGTATTACCTACGACATACCTTATGTCACACAGTTGGTGCTATGTCGGCATGAATATTCAGGAGTTTTAGAGGGCCCAAAATATTTATCATGCAGTAATAAACATAGGTACTCCCTGGACCAAAATTACTGAAACCACAATGATTGACATAAGGAAGAATGTGTTCCCTCAAATCATTCATGTAATTTAAAGGTTTTGATAAGCTGGTAAAGAAAGAACTTATTGAAAAATGTTATTTTCATTAGTAAAATAAATTTTTGAATATACTTACCCGATGATCATATAGCTGTCAGCTCTGCTGCCCGACAGAAAAACCTACGGGCGGAATACGCCAGCGATCGCTATACAGGTGGGGGTGTACATCAACAGCGCTATCTGTCGAGTAGGTACTCAAGTACTCTATGTCAACACAGAACCAATTTTCTCCTCGGTCCACTGCGTCTCTATTGGGGAGGAAGGGTGGGTCCTTTAATTTATGATCATCGGGTAAGTATATTCAAAAATTTATTTTACTAATGAAAATAACATTTTTCAATATTAAACTTACCCGATGATCATATAGCTGATTCACACCCAGGGGGGTGGGTAGAGACCAGCATATATGTTAACCTTAAGAGCTAAGTATTCCGTATTCCATTTTAGCAGTTATTCAAAATAACAAACATAAAATTAATAAGTACCTGGTAAGGAAGTCGACTTGAACAATTACTCTGCCTTTTTAAGTACGTCTTCCTTACTGAGCCTCGCGATCCTCACAGGATGCTGAGCGACTCCTAGGAGCTGAAGTATGAAGGGCTGCAACCCATACTAAAGGACCTCATCACAACCTCTAATCTAGGCGCTTCTCAAGAAAGAATTTGACCACCCGCCAAATCAACCAGGATGCGAAAGGCTTCTTAGCCTTCCGGACAACCCAAAAAACAACAATAAAAAGCATTTCAAGAGAAAGATTAAAAAAGGTTATGGGATTATGGGAATGTAGTGGCTGAGCCCTCACCCACTACTGCACTCGCTGCTACGAATGGTCCCAGGGTGTAGCAGTTCTCGTAAAGAGACTGGACATCTTTAAGGTAAAATGATGCGAACACTGACTTGCTTCTCCAATAGGTTGCATCCATTACACTCTGCAGAGATCTGTTTTGTTTGAAGGCCACTGAAGTTGCGACAGCTCTAACTTCATGTGTCCTTACCTTCAGCAAAGCATGGTCCTCCTCATTCAGATGGGAATGAGCTTCTCGAATTAAAAGTCTGATATAATAAGGAACTGCATTCTTCGACATTGGTAAAGAAGGTTTCTTAATGGCACACCATAAAGCTTCTGATTGTCCACGTAATGGCTTAGTCCGTTTCAAATAGTACTTAAGAGCTCTTACTGGGCACAGTACTCTTTCTTGTTCATTTCCAACCAAACTAGCAAGGCTTGGAATTTCGAACGATTTCGGCCAAGGACGAGAAGGAAGTTCGTTTTTGGCTAAAAAACCAAGCTGTAAGGAACATGTAGCCGTTTCAGATGTAAATCCAATGTTCCTGCTGAAGGCGTGTATCTCACTGACTCTTTTAGCTGTTGCTAAGCAGACGAGAAAAAGAGTTTTCAAAGTGAGATATTTAAAAGAGGCTGATTGAAGTGGCTCGAACCTTGCTGACATAAGGAATCTTAGTACCACGTCTAAGTTCCAACCTGGTGTGGCCAACCGACGCTCCTTCGTGGTCTCAAAAGACTTAAGGAGGTCTTGTAGATCCTTGTTGTTGGACAGATCTAAGCCTCTGTGACGGAAGACTGCTGCCAACATGCTTCTGTAACCCTTGATCGTGGGAGCTGAAAGGGATCTTTCCTTCCTTAGGTATAACAGGAAGTCAGCTATCTGAGTTACAGAGGTACTGGTTGAGGATACTGATTTGGACTTGCACCAACTTCGGAAGACTTCCCACTTCGACTGGTAGACTTTGAGAGTGGATGTCCTCCTAGCTCTAGCAATCGCTCTGGCTGCCTCCTTCGAAAAGCCTCTAGCTCTCGAGAGTCTTTCGATAGTCTGAAGGCAGTCAGACGAAGAGCGTGGAGGCTTGGGTGTACCTTCTTTACATGCGGCTGACGCAGAAGGTCCACTCTTAGAGGAAGTGTTCTGGGAACGTCTACTAGCCATTGCAGTACCTCGGTGAACCATTCTCTCGCGGGCCAGAGGGGAGCAACCAACGTCAACCTTGTCCCTTCGTGAGAGGCGAACTTCTGCAGTACTCTGTTGACAATCTTGAACGGGGGGGAACGCAAAAAGGTCTAGATGGGACCAATCCAGAAGAAAGGCATCTATGTGAACAGCTGCTGGGTCCGGAATCGGTGAGCAATAATTTGGGAGCCTCTTGGTCATCGAGGTTGCAAACAGATCTATGGTGGGTTGGCCCCACAATGCCCATAGTTTGTTGCATACATTCTTGTGAAGGGTCCACTCTGTTGGGATGATTTGACCCTTCCGGCTGAGGCGGTCTGCCATGACATTCATGTCGCCTTGAATGAACCTCGTTACCAGGGATATGTTTCGATCTCTTGACCAGGTGAGGAGGTCCCTTGCGATCTCGTACAACTTCATCGAATGAGTCCCTCCTTGCTTGGAGATGTACGCCAGTGCTGTGGTGTTGTCGGAGTTCACCTCCACCACCTTGCCTAGAAGGAGGGACTTGAAGCTTCTCAAGGCCAGATGAACTGCCAGTAGCTCCTTGCAGTTGATGTGTAACTCGCTTTGAACCGCATTCCACGTGCCCGAGCATTCCCGACCGTCCAACGTCGCACCCCAGCCCGTGTCCGATGCGTCCGAGAAGAGAAGGTGGTCGGGGGTCTGAACAGCCAGTGGCAGACCTTCCCTGAGGAGAATGTTGTTCTTCCACCAAGTCAGTGACGACTTCATCTTCTCGGAAACAGGAACTGAGACCGCTTCTAGCGTCTTGTCCTTTCTCCAGTGAGCAGTTAAGTGAAATTGAAGGGGGCGAAGGTGAAGTCTCCCTAACGCGATGAACTGGTCCAGTGATGAAAGCGTCCCTATCAGACTCATCCACTGTCTGACAGAACACCGGTCCTTCTTCAGCATGGACTGGATGCATTCCTGGGCTTGATTGATTCTGGGGGCCGACGGAAAAGCCCGAAAAGCTTGACTCTGAATCTCCATGCCTAGGTAAACTATAGTTTGGGATGGGACGAGTTGGGACTTTTCTATATTGACCAGGAGACCCAATTCCTTGGTCAGATCTAGAGTCCACTGTAGATTCTCCAGACAGCGACGACTTGACGCAGCTCTTAAAAGCCAGTCGTCCAAATAGAGGGAGGCTCTGATGTTTGCTAAGTGTAGGAATTTGGCAATATTCCTCATCAGTTTGGTAAAAACTAGAGGTGCCGTGCTTAGGCCAAAGCACAGGGCTTGGAACTGGTAGACGACCTTCCCGAAAACGAACCTTAGAAAAGGTTGGGAATCTGGGTGGATGGGGACGTGAAAGTACGCGTCCTTTAGGTCTAACGAGACCATCCAGTCTTCCTTCCTGACCGATGCTAGAACCGACTTTGTCGTCTCCATGGTGAACGTCTGCTTTGTGACAAAGACATTCAGAGAACTGACGTCTAGCACCGGTCTCCACCCTCCTGTCTTCTTCGGCACTAAGAAGAGGCGGTTGTAGAAGCCCGGGGATTGATGGTCCCGGACTATGACTACCGCTCCCTTTTGTAGTAAGAGAGACACCTCTTGCTGTAAAGCTAGCCTCTTTTCCTCCTCTCTGTACCTGGGAGAGAGGTTGATGGGAGTCGTTGCTAGAGGGGGCTTGCGTAAGAATGGAATCTTGTACCCCTCTCTGAGTAACTTCACAGACTGTACGTCTGCGCCCCTGTTCTCCCAGGCCTGCCAGTAGTTCTTGAGCCTGGCTCCCACTGCTGTCTGAAGAGGATGGCAGTCAGACTCTGCCTCTAGAGGACTTGGAACCCTTCTTTTTGCTCCCACGTTGACTTCCGGCACGAGCACCTCCTCTGCTGGAGGCTCTGCCACGAAAGGGCGGGATGAACCTTGAAGCTGGCGTGTCCATCCTAGGTCTAGGTACGGAGGGCAAAGGTGTGACTTTGCGTGCGGATGACGCCACCAGGTCATGGGTGTCTTTCTGGATCAAGGAGGCAGCAATCTCCTTGATCAACTCTTCAGGGAAGAGACACTTAGAGAGTGGAGCGAACATCAGCTCCGACTTTTGACATGGGGTGACTCCAGCTGATAAGAAGGAGCAAAGGTGATCTCGCTTCTTGAGTACCCCAGACACGAAAGAAGCCGCAAGCTCACTAGACCCATCCCGAATGGCTTTGTCCATGCAGGACATGATGAGCATGGAAGTTTCCTTATCCGAAGGGGAGGTCTTCCTGCTCAATGCTCCCAAACACCAGTCCAGGAAGTTAAAGACCTCGAAAGCGCGGAAAACTCCCTTCATAAGATGGTCCATGTCCGAAGGGGTCCAGCAAATCTTGGAGCGTCTCATAGCCAGCCTGCGGGGAGAGTCTACTAGACTTGAGAAGTCGCCCTGGGCAGAGGCAGGAACTCCCAAGCCGAGAACTTCTCCCGTGGCATACCAGACGCTAGATCTGGAAGCAAGCTTGACCGGGGGAAACATGAAGGAAGTCTTTCCCAACTGCTTCTTAGACTGCAACCACTCTCCCAGTACCCTTAAAGCTCTCTTGGACGAGCGAGCGAGTACGAGCTTTGTAAAGGCAGGAGCTGCTGACTGCATGCCTAAAGCGAACTCAGAGGGAGGTGAGCGTGGTGCTGCAGACACAAACTGGTCTGGATACAAATCCTTAAAGAGCGCAAGCACTTTCCTAAAGTCTAAGGAGGGAGGCGTGGTCTTGGGTTCTTCGATGTCGGAGTGTTGGTCGTCAAGATGTGCAGCTTCGTCATCATCAGAGATACCATCGTCTGAATGTTGAGGAGGAAGAGGCAACGGAGTGGGCTGGACGGCTGAGTCCGGCAGCACGGGTGCATGCGTGGCTGCACTGGACCCAACATCATGCCACTGTTGGTCAGTCTGAGAACTGGCAACAACCAAAGCTGAGTGGGTGCGCAAAGAGTCTACACCCGACTGTGGAAGGATAGCAGAGACCACCGTGGGTTGCGGAGGCTGACGCACCGCGTCAAAACACGGCAGCCTAACTCCACCCTCCTGTTGTTGTGGTAGCTCACGCACGGCAACGGAGTGCTCCGTGCGTCTGTGGGAGTCAGCATGCGTCTGGCAGGGTCGACTGCGCATGGGTGGAGGAGCTCTCACAGCCGGAGTGTGGGAGCAGGCAGCCTCAGCGTCTGCTGGGCGCACAACCGTGGCAGGTTGTAGGTTAACGGGTGCAGCGTCAACCTTCTCCGCAGCCGGAGTGTGGGAGCAGGCAGCCTCAGCGTGAGCTGGGCGCACAACCGTGGCAGGTTGTAGGCTAACGGGAGCAGTGTCAACCTTCTCCGCACGAAACTCCTGCATAACCGCAGCTAACTGAGCCTGCATAGACTGCAGTAAAGACCACTTAGGGTCTACAAAAGCGGCAACAGACGGAGCTACTGTCCGTTGAGACTGAGGGTCTAAAACAGCAGGTGCGGCAACAGACGGAGTTACTGCCTGTTGCGGTACCACTTTGCCTCTCTGGGGAGGAGTGCAGTCGTCGGAGGACTGCAGCGAGTCCGAACTGACCCAGTGGCTACACCTGGGCCGTTGGACTAGCTCGGAAGGGACCTTACGCTTAAGAGGCCGTGAGACCTTGGTCCATCGTTTCTGTCTAGAAACCTCTTCCGCAGACGAGGACAAAATGGGCTCACTCGTCTTCTTGTGGGTGGGACGATCTCGGTAAGATACGTCCGAAACCAAGGAGGGTACGTCTGTACGCTGATTAAAGCCTGTCGAACCCTTTGGTCGTACGACATTGCTTCTCCCCTGGGCTTGGGAGCTTGCAAGAGGTCCCGGACTGGGAGGACGACAGGCACGAACAGACGCACCCTCATGCGTAACACTGACACTTTTCACTGCACTGACACTCACTTCACTTCCCACTGCACTTTTACCTTTCAACTCTCTGACATCAGCCATGAGTTGATTGCGGTCATTAGCCAATGACTCGACTCTCTCACCTAGAGCCTGAATGGCACGCATCATATCCGCCATTGAAGGTTGATGAGAGCTAGCAGGGGGGTCGGGTGCAACCACTACAGGGGAAGGAATAGGTTGAGGGGCATGGGGAGAGGAAAAATCAATAGAGCGAGACGAACTCCTCCTGAGCCTATCCTTCTCTAGCCTACGTGCATATTTCAGGTATTCTTGAAACCCGAATTCCGAAAGCCCATCGCAATCCTCACATCGATCTTCCAATTGACAGGCTTTACCCCTACAATTGGAACAAACGGTGTGGGGATCGATAGAGGCCTTCGGAAGACGCCTTGAACAGTCCCTAGCGCTACATTTCCTGTACTTGGGGACTTGAGAAGGGTCAGACATCTTGAATTAGTCAAAGGGGGGAATTCAAAATCTATCCAAGTCGTCAACAAATAATCCAAATCCAAAAAAGAATGCAAGGAAGTATTGAAGATAACTTCTGCACAGCGATAGCTAATAACTAGAGATGAATACTTCACCAAATAACGTGAAATTCAATCCAGAAAACAAGAGCGTATTCAGTAGGTCTTGCCGGTGGCACGACAGAGAGAAAATTGGTTCTGTGTTGACATAGAGTACTTGAGTACCTACTCGACAGATGGCGCTGTTGATGTACACCCCCACCTGTATAGCGATCGCTGGCGTATTCCGCCCGTAGGTTTTTCTGTCGGGCAGCAGAGCTGACAGCTATATGATCATCGGGTAAGTTTAATATTGAAAAATTTGGTATCCCTTAGCAAGGAATTTTAGAGATAGACTTAAGATTTTGACGAGTTGATGGACTCCCACAAGCAACCACTGACCAATGAAGAATTGTTGGTGTTAAGGGACAATAGAAAATTACAGAAAGTTTCCTTAACAAGGAACCAAAGAATTTGAAGCTTAAAGAACAGCAGTGTGGATTTATCCTTTCATCTATATATATGTTGTATGTACAGTAAAATTTCCTTGACAGCTTATTCACTTAATGCTGATTCGACTAACCACTGGTGAACTACTAATACTAATGTGAAATAATATAGGCTGAAAATTTGTGATAAAATTTTTGAAGTGCACGCCATTATATCAATGTTCAATAAAGTTTTGTTTCAATAAAGAGTACGTTGGCCCAAGGGCTAAGAAATTTCTCACATTATTATTGTTATTTGTTAAGCAGTAACCCTAGTTAGAACAGCTGGATGCTATTAGCTCAAGGGTTCCTCGAAGGAAAATAGCACAGTGAGGAAAGGAAATAAGGAAACAGATAGAAAATTGTGCCCGAGAGTATCCTCAATCAAGAGAACTCTATTCCAAGAGAGTGGAAGGCCATAGTACAGAGGCTATGGCCCTACCCAAGACAAGAGAATAATGGTTTGATTCTAAAATGTCCTTCTCCAAGGAGAGCTACTTCTCAGAGCTAGTGTGTCTAATATACCGTTACCAAGAGGAAATTAACCACTTACAATTACATTGCAGTAGTTAACCTTGTGAATTAAGAATTTTTTTCAGTTATCTAAGTGTTGTCAGAGTATGAAGAAAGAGGAGAATGTGTAAACAATAGACCAAACTATTCACTGTATGTGTAGGCAAAGATAAAAACGGCTATAACGAGAGAGGGATAGAATATACAGTAGTGCTATCTGACCAGTCAAAAGACCCAATAACACTCTGGTGATAGCATCCAAACGGGTGGCTGGTGCCTTGGCTAACCTTCCACCTACTTCTTAATTTTCTATTTCCTTTTCAGTTCTGGTATTCCTAGATTTTTACTGTTCCTTTCTGTGCTGTTTATTCCTAATACCCTTATTCCTTATTATCCTTAGGCCTTTCCTTTTATCCAGTATTTATTACTATATTCTATATGTTTTAGGCTAATTCAATTTAACAATGATGGCTGAAAGGAGTTTCACATTCTTCCCTCTTCTCTATTTCCTTTTCATTTGTCTAGGACTTTTTTTTTCTATTACCAACTACAAGAAAGTTATCATACCAGAAATTCTCTATAAATTCCAACTTCACTATTTTTCATACTTTACCCAAAGGAAATTGATTTAATCTAGAGATAAAAAAATTTGAATTCCTACTACTTTAACTTTTATTTCCAAGCGTGCGAGAGACAATATTGGAATCTTTTCATATTTTCAAAAGAATGGATCAAAGACTTCAGAGGTGGTTTGGATATGTGGAGGGTTAGTGAAAATTGCATAATTCAAGCGTGAAGAAATAGACGAGAGATGGTGCGAAAGGCTTATTTGAAAAAATGGCCTTAATATCTGATAAGTAAAAGAGTAAATGAAAGAGAGGTGTAAAGGGTTATTGCTTAAGAATTCATCCATGACTTAGCAGTTAACCGCAAATTTGGCAGTCACGTACAGGGTATTGTTTTTTTTACAGCCAACTTCAGTAGGGTCCCGAATTCTACGAGAATTTGGCCGATAAATGGCCCCGCATAAATGGAAAATCGCATATTTCGAAACATAACAGGAATAATTCCATTAGGGCCATGGCAAACAGAAACTTGCCTATTCAAATGTGTTTACCACCCATTTTCATTTCTCTCTATGTACTATATTGTATTTTTTCCAATATTAAATTCTTATAAATAGACAAAACATTTAAAAGGTTTTACTGTTTTAATAACTTGAAAAGGGTTAAAATTACAACAGGAAGGGTGTAAATACTGTATATTTCCCCTTATAACACGACCTATACTCTATTTTTTATAGCGGTGCATATTTGCACTTGACTCACAGGGGTGCCCTTTTAGCTCGGAAAGGTTCCTGATACCTGATTGGTCGGAAGTATTTTTGTCCGAACACCTTCATTGTTCTCGAATGATTACCAAGTAATATGAATCGAAACTTATTTATTAACCTATATTTCTCCATCAGATATATGTTTAGTCAATAAACAATGTGAAAGAATAAATATATTATAAAGAATCGTCTTGGTAAGTCTAGATTTAATAACACAATCCGCCGAAGTCAACGACAGCAGCTGGTTTTCGGATGCACGCTTTGTAATTTTGTAATTTTTCTCATATTTTAACACAAATTGGGATAGATTACACTCAGCATAAGTTAAACATGTTATTATAAACTTTCTTTGAATACCAGAACTTACCAAACACATGGAATTAATAAAACCCAATATTTGTGAAAACTTATGGGGAGGTAAAAGAACAGCCTCTAGCGGCCTGGCGGAAAAAAACGATCCCTTCTGACTCGTAGACGCAGTTTGTTTTTTTCTTTCGTAATATAGTTCGGCCTATTCCTTTCAGTTTAAATAGTCTTACATTGTTTCTCTTCGTATTATTTTGCTTAGTATTTTCCCACATTCCTGTTCCTCACCGAATATCTATCTATTTTCCCCGATATCCCTTCTTTCATATATGGGATAGTCCTTATTTCTTATCCTCTGTCGAAAGTGATGGCTTGAAGGGAAGCGCGTGCTAGTCTCATTAAAATAGTGTAGAGGCGGGAATAAAAAAATACTATGCTTAATATCAAGTTTACAGAATAGGTTATACTTTCTACACAGCATAAAATTTATGTTGTTATTATTATATACATACTTACTGACGTAAGGTGCAAAACATAAGGAATCGTAGTGCGGATATCACATAGGCCTATATGAAAGAAGGGATATCGGGGAAAATAGATAGATATTCGGTGAGGAACAGGAATGTGGGAAATACTAAGCAAAATAATACGAAAAGAAACAATGTAAGACTATTTAAACTGAAAGGAATAGGCCGAACTATATTACGAAAGAAAAAAACAAACTGCGTCTACAACTCAGAAGGGATCGTTTTTCCGCCAAGCCGCTAGAGGCTGTTCTTTCACCTCCCCATAAGTTTTCACAAATATCTGGTTTTATTAATTCCATGTTTTTGGTAAGTTCTGGGATTCAAAGAAAGTTTATAATAACATGTTTAACTTATGCTGAGTGTAATCTATCCCAATTTGCGTTTAAATATGTGAAAAATTACAAAATTACAAAGCGTGCATCCGAAAACCAGCTGCTGTCGTTGACTTCGGCGGATTGTGTTATTAAATCTAGACTTACCAAGACGATTCTTTATAATATATTTATTCTTTCACATTGTTTATTGACAAAACATATATATGATGGAGAAATATAGGTTGATAAATAAGTTTCGATTCACATTACTTGGTAATCATTCGAGAACAATGAAGGTGTTCGGACAAAAATACTTCCGACCAATCAGGTATCAGGATCCTTTCCGAGCTAAAAGGGCACCCCTGTGAGTCAAGTGCAAATATGCACCGCTATAAAAAATAGACTATAGTTCTATGCCTATCTGTTGTACAGTATAAGACAACTGGTGAATAGGAAAACCATTACTGTATAGACTAGCTTTTGTTGTACCATTGAAATTAACTAAATTAACGAAATAAATGGATTTTGAGCGAAGCGAAAAATCTATTTTTGGGCGAGATAGCCATGACGTCCTGATGGAAGGTTCCTTCAGTAGCTTCCTGAGGGTATATATGACTACAGTAGATATTCCTAGAGAATTAAACTAAAGATTTCACAGAATTCTAACTTCTGGCGCGAGTACCCATAAGGTTTCCCTTTAGGATATCGTATAATAACAGGGGACGTATGCTTGACACGCCACATAGCTATCTGCACCTCACATAGCGTTTACGCTTTGAGGGGAAGAGTGGCAAGTATCAGGAGGAGCCGTTACAAAACTCTCCTCCTGCGTTACTGTTACGGTACCTAGCGATGTAAACAAACGGCCGCCATAGCTGGCCGCCATCTTGGTTTACGTCACATCCGCGCGCTTCATTCCTAATTCTATCTAGCGTATCTGTCAGCCTCCATGATGCAATAAGAAAGGGAGGGGCCTGACGGGTCAGAATAGAAAACGAGGGCGGGTCCATCAGGACGTCATGGCTATCTCACCCAAAAAATAGATTTTTCGCTTCGCTCAAAATCCGTTTATTGGGCTCAAGCCATGACGTCCTGATGGAAGTGTACCAGAGAATTAGTGTATCATGGATTTTCCCCATTTCGGTAGTGCCTTCTACTTCAAACAATATTCCTTTGGTCTGATGACCTTAGAGACCGTGACATCTCCGTTACATGTCACTACCAATGGCAAAAACTATGACATGGCTTCCTGCCCCCCTGGCAGGGAAGTCCTGTTTGGATGATAGGAACATCTCGAAGTATCCTGATGAAGACAGACTCACCTGTAAATGAGGATCTTGTCGGTCTCATAGACAGATCAGGAAAGTTAAGTAATTGTGTGGGAACACATATTTCACTTTTCTTAGGTGAGCTTATATCAGACGGGAGCAATATTATAACATGAATTATAATAAAGGTTAAAATAGAGGGAAATAAAACTCACAACAGTAGTGTATTTCATATAGAGGGGCCAAATAAGACGCATATGGTAGTGAAAATTCTATTTTATTCAAGAAAATATTCGCGATGTGAAATAAGATAAATAATTTACAATAAAATTATTGATTAATAAACATAGACTGAGGACTACATAAGACAAGGGTGTGGAATCTGAAAAGGAAAACTTTCCATAACACACATGGGTTCCAAAGGAACTAAAAGTCTTTGTAAGTCACAACACACTTCATGTCCAAGTTATTTCACCTTGTAGAAGAACAGTCTTTCGTGCCACTAAGTGGAACTTAAAATCACTATGTATCGCACTAGGGTCAACACAGGTACCCGTTGAGTTAGAGTCCCAAAATAACTCGCTGTCCTACGCAGCACTAAGCAGCAGGTTTCAACACACTACCTACGGCTACCACGAATCTTTTGACTTCGTGCACCTGCTTTGCATAGTGTTTAAAGAACACTCTTGAAGATTTCCAGCCAGTGAAAGATCGAAGGCTTTCAAAATCCATTCCTTGGAGGATATTTAGGGAAGAGGCGACTTTTCTAGGATCACGACCTGCGGGTGTACTGTCAGGATCCGCTCTGCGAATAAAGTAGGTAATTTTTGCCCTTAGTTGTTTAAGTGACAAATCACTATCCGATGTTTCTCCTTTAAAGAGTTATCCTCTGCCAAAGTCTGAAGTTCTTCGAAGATAGACATTTTGACTCTACTGGGCATAGAGAGACATCTTCCTTCAGAGGGCAGATTCTCCATGGGCCCCACCTCTTAGTAGGGAGTTCATTCTTAGCGAGAAACGTTGGGTCAGGGAAGAGGGTAAGTTCCCCTGGTTCGGCGAACTGTATCTGGCCCTCTTCTCTAGATAAAGCCACTATTTCACTGACTCGTGCTCCCGAGGCGAGAGCAAAAAGGAAAATCACTTTTTGAGTCAAGTCTTTCAGAGGGCAAGATTCATTGTCCAGGCTAGAGGCAAAATGGAGCACCTTATTCAGAGACCAGGAGATGGGTATTGGTGGAGGTGCAGGACGGAGTCTAGCACATGCCTTCAGAAGTTTAAAGATTTCGTTGGACAGGTCTATCTGGAAGGCATACAGTAGTGGTCTTGTAATGGCCAATTTACAAGTGGAAATCTTATTGGCTGCTAAGCCTTGTCCATGAAGGTGAATGAAGAAAGACGTATAGAAATCTATGGTTATTTCCGTAGGATTCTTTGCCTTGACGAAGGACACCCACTTCTTCCAGGATGACTCATATTGCCTTCTGGTAGACTTTGTTTTGTATTCCTCTACTGTAGGAAGTCTAAACATTTCTTTGAGATTCCAAACCTTTTCTTCACGGCTAGGGAGAGAAAATCATGAGATGAAGGTCTCGGGTTTTCTTTGATGAAGCGAAGACAGTCGACTTCTGAACCTGCTGGGAGAGAACTGGGTCCGGCAGAGGGATCAGCTTGGGCTGTAGCTCCAGGACTAGAGGGAACCAGTTGCTCCGGGGCCACTTGGGAGCCACTAGGGCTGCTGTTCCCTTGAAGGTTCTCAGTTTGGAGAGGACTTTCAGCAGAGGGTTAGGTGGAAGGAACAGGTAAATCTTGGACCATCTGTTCCAATCCAGGGACATGGCGACCACCGCTTCTGCTTTGGGGTCCTCGTATGGAGTCACGTACAGAGGAAGTTGGTTGTTGTCGCTCGTCGCGAAGAGGTCGATCTGCAGTTCCGGGACTTGAAGGGAGATGAAGAAGAATGATCTTGCGTCTAGGGACCATTCTGACTCTATGGGACTTGTCCTGGATAGAGCGTCCGCCGTCACATTGTGGAATCCTTGTAGGTGAACTGCTGAGAGGTGCCATCTCTTTCTGTCCGCTAGGCAGAAGATGGGTAACAGCACCTGGTTGAGTTGGGGCGATCGTGAGCCCTGACGGTTGAGACATCTGACCACAACGGCGCTGTCCACAGTGAGACGGATGTGGATCAAAGGACGAGGAGACAGTTTCTTCAGAGTGAGAAGAACCGCCATGGCCTCCAAGATGTTGATGTGAAACGTCTTGAATAGGGGAGACCATGTTCCTTAAACTTGTCGCTGGTGGGAGTGGCCTCCCCATCCTTCTAGCGAGGCATCCGTGTGGATGATGACCGACGGAGGTGGTGGTTGAAGAGGAACTGATCTTTTCAGGGTCTTGGCCTCCGACCACGGCTTGAGGATTGAGCGAAGCCTGGTTGGCAGAGGTCTCTTGAGATCTCTTAGAGCGATGGATGCGTTTCGTCACCAGACTCCCGATGCATCTTTTAGCTGTGCTCGTAGCACTAGGTCTGTCACCGAGGCGAACTGGAGGGAGCCAAGCACTCGTTCCTGTTGTCATCTTGAAATCCATTTGGATTTTAGAAGTCTCTTGACAGATCCGGCTATTTCCTTCCTTTTCTTCAGAGGGATGGAAAGACGGTGTGACTGAAGGTTCCAATGGATTCCCAACCATTGAAACTTCTGAGCTGGAGACAGTCGAGACTTTTTAGTGTTGATTTTGAAACCCAGATGTTCCAGGAACTGGGTCACCTTTCTGCAGGCACGCGAGCATTCTTCTGACGATGTCGCCCAGACCAGCCAATCGTCTAGGTAAGCCATCACCTGGATGCCTTGAAGGCGTAGCTGTTGGACGATCGTGTCTGCGAGTTTTGTGAAGATTCTTGGGGCCACGTTGAGTGCGAAGGGCATAGCCCTGAAGGCGTATTGTCTTCTTTGAAGCTTGAAACCTAGGTAGGAGGAAGCCTGGTGATTCATTGGAATGTGCCAGTATGCGTTCGCCAGGTCTATTGAGACCGTGTAAGCCTTGTGAGGCAGTAGGGCTCTTATCTGTTGAAGAGTCAGCATCTTGAATTTGTTGTTCCCAATTAAGTTGTTGAGAGGGGACAAGTCCAGAATGACTCTGAGTTTGTCCGAGTCTTTCTTGGGAACACAAAACAGTCTTCCCTGGAACCTGGTGGACTTTACCCTCTTGATCACCTTCTTGTTCAAGAGTTCTCAGACATATTCTTCCAGGATGGGGGTTGAGGGTTGAAAGAATTGGTGGAAGACTGGAGGTGGTTTTATCCAGCTCCACCCTAGTCCCTTCTTGACGATGCTGTGGGCCCAAGGATCGAAGGTCCAACGATCCTGGAAGAGGCGGAGTCTTCCTCCCACCGGAAGCACTTCATTGCTTCTGGTTTCCCGAGGGTTTACCACCTCAGCCGCTTGCTCCCCTTCCTCCTCTCCCTCTGGATGGACGTCGAGAGGAGTCCTTGCCGGAGCCTCTACCTTTGGGGCGAAAGGTAGTGGATTGCCTTTCATAGGCAGGGGTGAAAACTGATGACTGGGCCACCACCAGCTGAGGGACCAGCTGAAATGTTTGCTGTGGTTGGGCCACTAGCTGGGGAGTAGCGGGTGCCGGAAACTGGCGTTTGGCCTAACGCTGCTGGGGTCGGGGCTTGTTGGACTTCTTCTTAGGCTGTGGACCCTCATCCTGAGAAGATTTCCTCTTTCGGGACATGCACCACTTGTAGAGAAGGTTCCGTTTCTAAGTGGCGGCTTTGTCCGCAATCTCTTTCACCAGGTCTACTGGAAAGAGGTATTTGCCCCAGATGTTGGAGGAAATCAGTTTCCGGGGTTCGTGTTTAACGGTGGCGTCCGCAAACACGTACTCTCTACAGGCTCTTCGGGCCTTGATGAAGCTGTACAAGTCCTTCAGCAAGGTCGCAAGGTGGGTCTTTGCAAGAACCCTGTAGTAGCCTGGGACCCGAATGTCCCCAGCCATTGTCTCAAGTTGAACTTGAAGAGACAGAGAGGCGGCCAGCCTCTCTTTCGTGTCCTGTTCCCGACGCAAGAGGTAGTCAGTGAGCTTGGGGAGGTCTTCATTAAACTGATGTCCAGCGACGTCAGCCTCCAGCTTTCCAACCGTGAAGGTAAGCTGGATGTCCTTCCAGCTTTTAACATCGGGAGGTAGGGCGAGGGAGAGAGGCCTACATTCCTCCAATGTAGGGCAGGGTTTTCCTTCCTCCACCGCCTTTAACACGTAATTCAGGGCCTTTTCCGCAAAGGGAAAGACCATGGTGGGAGGAGCAAGAAAAGACGGGTGCTTCTTGCTCAAAGCCGGCATCTTGGAGTTGGTGTATCCTCTGCTCTTGAGACAGTCAGCTAGCATAGCTTGAGCCTTGGCGTGGTCAAACACTATGACCTCCTTAGGCTCGGTCTCCTCCTTGGAGACTGGTTCGGACTTGAGACGGATGTAACAGTCCGGGTAGGCATTGAAGCTAGGGTGGAACTCCACCTCTTCGAGGGGGACGGCACCTATCTTATCATTGATGAAGATGCGTCCGGTCGTGATTGGCATGTGTTTTGCATGCCTCCAGGGATTGGTCACTGAACAGGGGGGGAAGATCCTTGACGGAGATCTTCTTCTGAAACCTGCGCACCCACTTGCGCAGTTTCTCTCGGGCGTTATCCCTAGCCTCTGCTGACGGAGGGTTGTCAAATGCCTCATCAGCAGACCCTTGCAGACGTTACAAGCCTACGGATCCCAATAGCAAAGGTTCCCCTTCGTGATGGAACAGCTGGCGTGGGTCCGGCACGCCAGGTGACTGTGGAGGTTAGGGCGACGAACGCCGCAGAAGGCGCTCTCACACTTCACATACTCCTCCTGTAAAAGAAAGAGGAAATGAGTATTAGGAAGTCAATACAAACATGACTTACATTAATCTTGGATTAGAATAAGTTAGTAAACTTAAATAAGATTCCAGTGTGTATAGGCTTAGGATAGGTAAGCCGGAGAGGAGATAGGAAAGACACATATTTGTGCATCCCGCCCAGCCAATTGCCGCGACCCCATACTGTAACTAATTCAAGAGGACCGTCATGGGCCCTAGGGGGAGGAAGAACATCCGTGCTGGATGAGCCAAGCTTAGGCTTCCTCTAGGGAATTAGGTACAGTAAAGAGGGGGAAGCTGAATTCATTCAGTGTATAAAAAAAGGGGGATAAGCTAAGCCCCCCCCTTCAGATTAGGTCCCGGCAAGAGACTGCACATGGATGCGCAGAATATGCTGGAAAGATTTTACTGTACAATCTGAGTAACTACATACAGTGAACCCTCGTTTATCGCGGTAGATAGGTTCCAGACGCGGCCGCGATAGGTGAAAATCCGCGAAGTAGTGACACCATATTTACCTCTTTATTCAACATGTATATTCAGACTTTTAAAACCTTCCCTTGTACGTAGTACTGTTAACAAACTACCCTTTAATGTACAGAACACTTAATGCATGTACTACAGTACCCTAAACTAAAACAGGCACAAATATTAAAGGGAATTTTATATCATACGTTTCCTAAACACGCTAAAAAGCACGATAAAAAATGGCAACCAATGTTTTGTTTACATTTATCTCTGATCATAATGAGGAAACAAACTGGAGGTAGAGCTTTGCTTATTACCCAGACATATTTCCCATACTTTTCCCTTAGAACTACATCACACATATATATATATATATATATATATATATATATATATATATATATATATATATATATATATGTATACACATATACATACCTACATATATACATACATACATATATACATATATATATATATCACTGTATATATATGGGTTATGGAAAAAATCCGCGAAGTGGTGAATCCGCGATGGTCGAACCGCGAAGTAGCGAGGGTTCACTGTACATAATAGTTTTCAATCTAGGGTATAACTATACCATAGGTGTACTGGCTATTATCCATAGCTGCAAAATATTAGCTGCCGGCACGGGGCCGGCAGGAGGGAGAAGTGACTGTCCACTGTAACGCCAGGATTGGTGGCGCCGGCAGCCTGGCGGCATGCCGGAGGCTCGACTGGCGCCAGCAGGTCCCCATCAAGGATGGACCCTTCCCAGCCATCAGTCTATATAGCAGAGAGAGAGAGAGAGGGTGACACCTTAGGTGATGGCAGATCGCCGGCAAGCCGGCGGCCCCCGGCAGCCAGCAGCCGGCCGGCGACAGTAACCGACACTGACATCATTCAATGAGACAGGTAGGACACCGAAGATTCTGACGGCTGGCGCCAGCAGAGTGGGGGGGCGGCAGTGGACCGGCACCAAGAGAGAGAGGGATAGGATAGGAGGAGAGAGAGGGAAGGGTAATACCCAGTACCCAATCCAATCTTCCTCCAGAAGAAGAGTTCAAATGAAAGGGAGGGGTGCTACCTTTCATCCGGCGGCAGAGAGCCGGCAGTCAGCTATGTTGCCAGTGGCGGCCCAAGGGAGGGCTGAAGAACGCTCAAAGAAGGGAGGTCCTCCGCCAGCAGACCGAACGACGAATGCTAACCCATAGTTCGACTATATGCGGGCAGCATAGCAGTTTGGACTAACCAACGAAAGGACTGAGCCGAACTGGCAACCCACCGGCACTTGGTGGAGTTGTAGGACGGCGGACAGGGGTGTGAAGGCTAAGCCAACACCAAAGGGATAGAGGGGGATGGGAGAGAGTCCTGAGGTGGGTGTATGCGGGGAGCGTAGTTCCCACCAACAGCCCCAGAGGGGGGGAGATTCTGTTCAGGGCTAGCCTGTCTAGGTAGGAAGAGTCCATTCTCCAGCCTAGGGTAGGTTAGCACAGAGTAGGTACAGCACTAATGTCCTGTCCTAAACTATAAAGAAGCAGAATCCCACTGACTGCCTAACCTAGGCTAGGTGAGCTAGTCTCCTAGACTAGGAGGGGCAGGGGAAGGACAAGTCGCTAGGCCACAGGGAGAACGGGACTTAACCCAACCAAGTGTGGACTAGGGGGAAGGGCAGAGCCCCACCATTCTTCACCCTCCAGCAAGGACCCGAAGGAGAGTACATTCTCCTAATGGGGGGCCGGGGGGTGAACGACTGGTACTCTGAGGTTCCGTCCCAAACTCAAAGCGCATGAACTATGGTAAGGAGTGGGGTAGGAAAAATCCTAGCATATCCTTACCCGAGAGCATATCGAGATAAGGAGGGGTAGGATGTAGCCTAGGCTACCTCAGAGGGAGATTACCTTAGGAAAGGTAACTGTGGAGGTAAGGGAGTATACAATAGCCCCAGCGTTAGGTTAGGGGCAAGGGAGACGACTACCAATATCACCGAAACCCATTGTATACTCCCTAGAAGGTGAAATAACATCTGTGCAATCACTGAATCTAGTTTGTATAAATGCCTATATCTTCATTTTATAAAATAACACTAGGAACGCTTATTATATCATGCAAGAAGTAAACATGAACAATAGGCTATCGAGCCTAGGGGCTAGGCTAGCAATCTAGCATGGGGTAGGCTAACATAGTTGCCTAAACGAATACTAACGCATAATATAACTAATTCCTAGCAATGAAGACTAAATAACTAATGAAGTTATTAGTTATAAGACCGGGAAGGTTGCTCTGGCTAGCTACATAAAGCATGCGAGGCGAGCAATAGCGTCGAAACATGACGCCTCAGGTCGGGGCACAGCTCAGCCACAAAACACAAGAATTAAAGATAAAAAGTCGTTACTTTACGGCTGGAGCTTATTTATACAATACAAGAATATGGTACTCAACCTTCCAGTAAAAGGCGAGGCTGAAGATTGCGACATGATGCAATTAAATAGCGAACACTGGGAAAAAAACACTCTGCTCAGGTACGCTACAGAAACAGGAATGAAGCGCGCGGATGTGACGTAAACCAAGATGGCGGCCAGCTATGGCGGCCGTTTGTTTACATCGCTAGGTAATGTAACAGTAACGCAGAAGGAGAGTTTTGTAACGGCTCCTCCTGATACTTGCCATACTTCCCCCTTGAAGCGTAAACACTATTTGGGGTGCATATAGCTATGTGGCGTGTCAAGCATATGTCCTCTGTTATTATACGATATCCTAAAGGGAAACCTTATGGGTACTTGCACCAGAAGTTAGAATTCTGTGAAACCTTTAGTTTAATTCTCTGGGAATATCTACTGTTGTCATATATACCCTCCGGAAGCTACTGAAGGAACCTTCCATCAGGACATCATGGCTTGAGCCCAAAAAAGGCGACTTCATATCATGAGTTTCCCAACCACGCCAAAAACCACACCATCAAAATTGGAATCCATTGTTTTGTTTACGTTTATCTACGATCATATAGTCCATAAGCCAGAACTCAAAATTTGCCATTTGACTACCAAATTAGTGAACAGATCAAATCATGATCTTTGATTAGTTTGATGTCTGAAGTATCCAAAAACAGGGCTTGGACATTTCAGTTCGGTAGCTTAGTGCCCCAATGGCGGCCATCTTTAAAAATGGCCGCTGTTTTTGAGCTCTATGGTCTGTGTTCAGATATTTGGCCATAAATTCTCCCTATATCAACCAATTTTCATGGAATTTCTCTTATTTTACTCAGAATCAAATTCTCCAGATATTCATGTATAATTCACGTAATTTCCTTGCTATGCTCTGTTCCAAAATGTACCTTTTTATTTAAAATAATGTGTTTTTTGACAATGTTTATCACACGCATCCCAGGAAGTTTGCCTCAGATTAGGAAATTGCCACCAAATGATGATATTTTCTTGCTTGAAATATCTAGAGAAATTAGAATTTACCAATGACAATATTACAAAGAAATTTTTTCGTGAGGGAGGAGGTATTCCACCCTGATATCCACACCCTCACATTTTCAGAATTTCACTGAAAATGAATATCTTGGGCATCTTAAATGAAACGTTGTCTTGTCTTGTCCTATAATATATTTTTTGTTGTTAGGCTATCTACATGTATTCAGGGAAAACATTTTTATAACAGTTTTATACCTCACTAACCTGACAAGTTTTATAACAGTTTTATACCTCACTAACCTAACAAGGTAAGCCTGCCATTTTTATCCCTCATACACCTGTGAACTAGTACTGCATGTCACTGATAGGTGTCACAACATCATTAACTTTCAGTGCATTTTTGGTTGTAAAACAATGGAAAATCAGAAGGAAGGTCCATTGTAAAAACATCAAGTAAGTATGGTAGTGTCCAGTGTGTGTATCAGACACTAAAAGATGTATGCATTTCCTTAAAAGATGCACATGTTAGGGCTTCAGAGAGTGAAGTTTGTAGGGCTTACAATTACGCCTTCAGTGCCACTAATCTCCTCATTTTGTTAAATGAAATTCTCTTCAATCAATGAGACAGCACCACAATGACTGTACCAAAAAAGAAAAGACTAAAATCTGAGAAGGTTCCTTGCATTATATGCAGAAAGCTAGCTATGCCTGATGAACTTGTTCGATTGACAATTACTTCCTCTTGGAAAACACTCTATGAAGCAGCAAAAATTCGACAGTTTGAACCAATAATGAAACTTGCCAGTCATGATATGAAAGAACTGCCTAATATTCTGTACCATAGTGGCTGCAGATCAGACTTCACACATAAAAAAGCACTTGCAAAGCTTGAAACTTATCCTGACACATGGCGAAGAATCAAGACAGTTGAAACGCCAGAGGACATCCGCCACATCACGTGTATATGAAAAGATTTGTATATTTTGTGAAAAGAAATCAAAATATACAAAAGGTTTGAAAACTCGTGAAAAATTAATTCAGGCTGTGGATTTGCATACTGATGTACGAATTCGCGATGCTGCAACTCTTAAATCAGATGTAAGGATTTTGTCAGTTACTTCAAGGGATATAGTGGCAGCTGAGGCCCATTACCATGCCTCTTGCTATAAAGCGTTCGTGAAAGAACACCCTGTCGTGGACAAAAACAATGAACAAACTGAAAATACCTAAAAAAGTTAAGTTTATGCTATCATGGTTAACTTGTATAAGTACATCCACAGTAATCTGTTTTTAAAACCACGCATCATTCCGCTTACAGAGCTTACTTCAAAACGGGTCTCTCTTAAGTGAAAAGAGTGTAGAAGTCCGCGATTCAACAAAGAATCATCTCAGCCGCAATCTCAAGACAGAATTTAGCGAAAGCTTGCCTTTTTTTACACATAAGTGAAGGGTTTACGTTCGTCCCCATACACTTACTACAGATACTATTGCTTGTGACTATCTAGACATAAAATGTGACTTGGCAGAGCTGAGTCGAGGGCAAAAATGTGAACTGATGATTATTCAAACAGCTGTTATATTACGTGACCAGGTGAGAAATGAGATAAAGGAACAGACTTGGCGTCCAAAACCAGATGAACTGAGAGAGAAATACATCGATCTACCGGCATGCCTCACTCACCTTTTGCAGATCCTCATTGGTGGCCAACAGGCTTTGCCCTCTGATCGAATCAACAGACTGGCATGGTCTTTAGGTCAGGACATTCTGTATACTGTAACCAATGGCCAGGTCATCACGCTAAAACATGTCCTCCTACCTTGGGTAATCAAGACTCTATCTGGTAATGTTGAACTCATTCACACTTTAAATCGACTTGGTCATGGTTGCTCTTACACTCGCCTAGAGGAGATTGATACAGCACTTTGCATCGAGAAGGTGAGCAATGTGGATCAAGGGGCACCACTTATCCCTCTAGGTACACATCCTTTAATCCCTACAGTACATGCATATGATGATATTCACTCACTGGAAGAAACACCGAGTGGTACAGGAACTTCACATTGTGTGAATGGCATCATTGTTCAACCAGCAATTTCATCTTGTGCACCAGAAAGAGTACCAGTACCATTTTTTAACAAGAAGGATAAACGACGCACGGTCTGAAGAAAGGAACCGTGATTAAAGGAACAGACAAGGAAATAGTACTGAAAGCGGTCAATCGTGTGTTTGGTCAAATGCTACTTATAGCGCAAAGTAGGAAACTGGACATGAGAGAGGTCTTATGTTACCCTCTAGGTCCCAAACCTTGGGCTTTGGTTAATGCTGATGGAACTCTTAAGAAAACTGCAAAAGCAAACCTAAGCTCACATCTTGAAAAGCAAGCTGCTTTTGTTGACTTACCAAGTGGTCCAAGGGCAGCAATCAATGATGTTATGGGAATAGTTCAGAAAATCCATGGAGAAAATTCTACATTTGGAGAACTTTCTGAGCAGATCCTTAAAAGAATTCTGAATCATAGCTCCAAAAGCCAACGAGTTGATGTGGCATTTGATGTGTACACTGAACATTCCATTAAGAATGCTGAAAGGGTTAGTCGAGGGGCCAAAGACAGTCTGCTTTTCCATGATATGAAGTTGGGACACCAGATTAAGAATTGAAAACGCCTTCTTGCGAATACAGAAAGCAAGAACAGACTGACCAGGTTTCTGGCAGAAAGCTGGAAGGAGGAGGTGAGACAACGCCTTGATGAAATTACGTTATTTGTAACTGTTACAGAACAATGTTTTGAAACTACAAAGGAAGGCACCAGAGAGGTTCCAGAGCTGACATCCTCTCATGAAGAAGTGGATACGAGACTTGCACTCCATGCAAAGCATGCAGCAGGCACACACAACCATGTGCTGGTCCTTTCGGAAGATACTGACGTGTTTGTGATGCTTTTAGCTCTCGAAGCTAAGATAGGTGGACACTTATTCCTGAGACGAGGAAAGAAGAACAAAATCAGAATAATTGATATCTCCAGACTGGCAACTATCATTGTCAGGGATGTGTGCACTGCTTTGTTGGGTGTGCCTGCTTGGACTGGCTGTGATTCTGTAGATGCTTTTTCTGGCTAGGGGAAGATCAAAGCAGTTAACTTGATTCGTTCAAATGATAGATTTAAGGAAGCCTTCTCTCTTCTAGGGAGAGAATGGAGTGTTGCAGATGAACTGTTTTTAACACTATAAAAATTTACCTGCAGCATGTATTCGTGCAGTGCAAAGAGCACATCTGTAAATGATCTGAGATACGAAATATTCAGCTCCAGAAATGGTGATGTGTCTTCAGGACAACTGCCTCCTTGTAAGGATGTTCTTCAACAGCATACCAAAAGGGCCAATTATCAAGCAGCCATATGGAGACGAAGCCTTGAAAACTTACCAACAATCCCAGCTCCTACAGACGGACATGGATGGAAAGTTCATGGGGATGAGCAAATTGGCATTGAATGGATAGCTGGAGCACCAGCACCTGATATAGTGCTTTCACTGATGTCATGCAAATATGTTAGATCATGCAAATCTGGCAGTTGTGCATGCATTGACAATGGATTACCCTGCACACCAGCCTGTAAATTGCACGAATGTGACAAGATTAAAGATGATGAGGAGTTGGAAATAGTTCCAGACATGGATGAAAGTGACTCTGATGATGAGTAGAATCCCCATAAGTAACATCGGTAGTTACAAGATTACAAATGTTTAAGGACATTTTGACTGTTTAATTTCAATATAAATTGTGGCTCATTGTGTTCAGGTGACATATTAAGTAGTCGGTGCATTTGCTTGTCTCCAAAGTACTTCTTTTAAATATGCAGATTTCAGGATACACAGTGCCATAGGTGTTGCCTCACGTGCATCCCTGAGTCACGTGAGTGGTAACTTGATCACTTTCTATTGTTTATTAGTGCTGTATGAATCCTTCTAGATATTTCAAAAACAAACTTCATCATTTGGTGCCAATTTCCTAAGCCGAGGCAAACTTCCTTTGATGAGTGGGAAGAAAATTGTCAAAAAACGCATAATTTGGCATAAAAACGTACCTTTTAGAATGGAGTATAGCAATAAAGTCACATAAATTATACATGAGTATCTGTAGAATTTAATTCTGACTAAAATAAGAGTAATTTCATGGAAATTAGTTGTAGTGCAGAGTTATGGACAGATTTTATAACACCTACCATAGAGCTCGAAAACGGCGGCCATTTTTAAAAATGGCCGCCACTGGGGTACAGAGCTACCGAACTGAAATGTCCAAGCCCTGTTTTTGGATACTTCAGACATCAAGCTAACCAAAATTCATGATTGGATCTGTTCACTAATTTGGTAGTCAAATTTGGTCTGGCTCATAGACTAATAGCGAAGAAACAAAAGCCTTTAACACATCTGTGTTTAGGTTACTTTTTGCAGCAACAGCTATTTTACCAAGTATTGATTATGTGATAATTTTGTTATTAACAATGTTGTTTTACTTAATGTTTCTTAGAACTTCGAAATAATTGAAATGAATGCGATTTATATAATGTTTTTTCTCCTTAACATGGCGCCTAAAAAGAAAACCTTCCGTTTGTTAGCTGTACGCTCCAGTGTCGATCATAATGAAGAAACGAACGCATTAAAACAAATGATAACTAATGATATTAAGAGCTTTTAGTAAATATTGTGTTATTACAAATATTTTAATTACCGTATCCACATAAATTCCTATATACGTAGCAAAACAAGAAAACCATTTTTGTTTGCCTTTAATCAACAATAGCAAACTGCTGCTGATTTCAGAATGATAATTTACGATAATTCTAAACTGTTACAAAAGATAATTGTCCTTTCCATATCAAAAATACTTTTCCTAACTTCAGTTATAAGTCAACTTGTATGGAACTATCTGAAAAAAAAGAGAAGAAAGTACTAGGCCGGTTTTTAAAGTCATTGAACAATTGGATTACCGCTATAACGTTCAATGTGAAAGAGATGGTGCGAAATTGGGGAGAGAGAGAGAGAGAGAGAGAGAGAGAGAGAGAGAGAGAGAGAGAGAGAGAGAGAGAGAGAGAGAGAGAGAGAGAGAGAGAGAGAGAAAATAAAAATAACGAGTTTTAAATGTACTAAACAAAAAATATGATAGGTTATAACACATTGGTGCATATGTAATATTAACTGTATAGATGTTTTGAATAAGTTAAGAAATAGTATAAACAATACTTTGTTACTGTATTCGTACGCGCATATTCTTGAGGGCAGCAGCTAGACACCAGCTAATCTGACCACAGCCAAAAGTAAAACAAAAAGAAGTCAGCAATACTCGATTTTTAAAACACACCCAAAATTTAAAACAAAACTACATGTTTTCTTAAAGTACAATTAACAATTTAAATAGTAGCAATTTTCAAGAACAAAATGATGTTTCCTAAAAAATAGTGGTTTGCTGACGAAATCAGATGCCGTATTTTAAGCTACGATTGAAATGGATTTATAAACGGTATAATTTTTTTGTTTTGTATTCGCGGATTTGATCACCATAACTAACAATATTCATGTTAATTTCCTTCTTAAACTCAGATTTTATTTCTTACACACACAAACATACAGAGAGAGAGAGAGAGAGAGAGAGAGAGAGAGAGAGAGAGAGAGAGAGAGAGAGAGAGAGAGAGAGAGAGAGAGAAAGAGAGAGAGAGAGAGAGAGAGAGAATTGGAGATTTTCTGGCATTAAATCTCTCTCTCTCTCTCTCTCTCTCTCTCTCTCTCTCTCTCTCTCTCTCTCTCTCTCTCTCTGAGAGGGTTTTATAATTATACCGTGTACTATACAAAACAAATCTTTGTAAAGCAAATCTATACTGTTTACAATATGACAAAATATTGCCAACTCGTTACCAAAACTTAGGCTATTCACCGCCAATAAACGAACCCAGCCTACGTGTGAAAACCTTGAACACCCACAGGGAAAAATGAAGCTTTTATATATACTGTACTAAACAAAAATAATGCTTTAATATACCATCATTAAAACTACCATTAGAATTATCATATGGTTAGAGAAAGATAAAGATTGCCGCGAACCTAACCACAAATATTCTGCCAGCGGGTCTCACATAGTCAAATTTGATATGGAATTTTTCCTTAAATAGGCTACTTATTATGAAATTATGTTAATAAAATGTAAGGTAAACATAATTTGGTAACATTTATTATAAAGCACCGTATTTAGGGCTACCAACATACTTAAAAAGACAATAGATTTGATACATTTTGTAGTGCTTGACTCGCAGACTTTGAACAACTTCCCAGATACAGAAAATTTATTTTTGAAAACTAGCAACCGCATAAATGGAGAATCGCATAATTCGGGACCGTAATGTACTGTATTGTAGCTACAACTATTGTGCGGAGTTGAAAGTTGAATATTGACGGGTTGGGTCATTTCCTAAATGGTGGGGAGTGAAGTAGTGAGTGAGTAAGTGTACATGGGTCACAGGAATTCCTGGTACGCTTTGCTTTGAAGAAGTACACCCAGTCACACCCTTACTGAATGGCCAGTTCCTGTATTTAGCCCCGCCCACCACCTCTGCTTGCTCTTCCTGTATACAGAAGCTTTCGGTCATTCGCCGCCTTAAACGGGTGTGGCTGTATATCAACAACAGGGTGAACAATGTACACTTTCTCACTTACTCTCTCAATAAATTTTTCTCCCCACCACTTGGGAAATGACCCAACCCATCAATATTCAGCTTTCAACTCCTCATATATTGAACATTTACTATCCAGAAAGGCACTTTACCCAGAATCTTTGTTTGCTTTAAAATCTTGCTATAAGCGTTCTCTAATACTAACTCAGGTAAAAGATTTCGCAATTATAGAAGAGAATTCAAACCTACATAATTGGAGTTAATCAACATCAAACATTTTGTGAGATGAAAGTAGGCTTAATGAAGAAAGATATACAAATACAGTTCCTTTAGGTACGGCACATTTGTTAACCTAGAATTCAATCTCTCCAAATCCCAACAGCCATAATCCTGACAATTTGTTTTTGTCCTAACTGCCACAGTCCAGCAGCCAGACAGTCTCTCAAAATAAGTGGCATTAGCGCACTGACGTTACCGGCCCAGCCATGATCGATTTTGGCCATTATCATTATTATCATTATCATTAGTATTACTATTAGCTAAGCTACAACACTAGTTGGAAAAGTAGGATGTTATAGGCCAAAGGGCTTCAACAGAGAAAATAGTCCAGCGAGGAAAGGAAATAAAGAAATAAATAAACAATTTCACCTATTAAACATGTTCAAAGACATCAATTTTCAAAGAAAAAAAATTTATCTGAATAACCAAAAGCGACTGGAAAGTAAAAGAAAGCAACAGTGACCTAAGACCCCCAAACTTCATTTACTTGAAGAATTGAGTCTTTTGAATTCTTAAGTATTTTCCCCAACAACAACTGAACGTACAGTCACTATATTTACACAACTAAAATGCGTCACAGTGAAAACCATCTCTATTTTTTTCTTATTCAAATGGCACAATTTTTGTTCTGTATGCAGCAAGCAAGAATAGTCAAATCAAATGAAACACACATATATACGGATATAAAATTGTATCAAAAGAAAATAAGATGAAAAATTAAAACTTAATGAAAACACCTACCTATTGGCTGAATTCATCCCATCCTTCATCATCCCTGCAAATCTCCTTTCACCAGTTCTTGTGAAATCTCCCTGGAAATACAAGAAATAAACATAAAATAAAGAACAGTATTTGAATAACAAAATTTCTTACTTATTTACTCACCTGATGATCACATTGCTTCTTCTCCACAAGCTCAGTTTAACTGACACTAATCTGTATAATTCTAAAAAATTTTAAATTTTCCAAATTTCTTTCCATAGAAAAATGTATGCCCTTAACGAAGGGATGGAAACTTAAGCAGTACATAGAGGCCCAATACTGCTGCAAAGTCAAAATTATCCCTACCTCTTGATACTTTAAGTCAGTGAACCATTTTAAAATATGGTTTGGAATAAAGGGCTCCACATTGTTTACTAAAGATATCCTAAAATACCATATTGTAGATGGTCTCTAAATGATACTTTTTGATCAATTGATGCTTTTTTATTGATCTAAATCAAATACTAAATACAACAGCGTATATCCATTGATACATACATACATATACCATGGCACTTCCCCCAATTTTGGGGGGTAGCCGACATCAACAAAGAAACAAAAACAAAAAGGGGACCTCTACTCTCTACGTTCCTCCCAGCCTAACAAGGGACTCAACCGAGTTCAGCTGGTACTGCTAGGGTGTCACAGCCCACCCTCCCACATTATCCACCACAGATGAAGCTTCATAATGCTGATAAGAGTAATAAATTAACCAAACTCAAAATTACTTACATCACATCCCCTGCTGCCACTATGAGGCCTAGATCACAATGGTCTTCAAAAGAAAACCAGGATTCTTTAAGATGATATTTAGCAAAAAAATCTTGGTATGCCATTGAGCTACTGCTAAAACACGTTCCAAAGAAAGATTTCTACAAAAGTTAGGGAAAGTAGCTGCAGTCATAATACCACGTACCCTTACTTTCAAGCCTTTTATCAGGTTTAAATGTAATTACTTGCGAGATTCTGGGACCAAATATCTAACTCGTTATGACATTGCATTTCTGGTCAACAGGTGATTAGGGCCCCTAATTCTACAAAAAAAAAAAAATACGACCACTACCTCTAATGCTATTTGTCAAAATAAAACTAAGGCTCTTATTGGACAAAAAAAAATACTATCTGCGCAAAAGCCTTCATCCAATTTTAGAGAAGGGATGAGAAAGAATTCAGGCAGACTCTTGGACTTGAAATCATTTATGGACTGAAGGAAGGTAGGAAAAACAAAATTATATTGCATCACCAAAGCTAACTGTCAGACATTTGTAGCTCATTTATGATTTTTGCTGAAGCTAATGCCCACAGGTAAAGTGTTTCCGTAGTGATCCTTAAGAATAATATTTTCCAATGGTTCAAAATTCAGACCTTTAAATACTACAGAACCTCATCCAAATACCAGAAGAGTGACCTTAGTATTGGAGGACTTTCAATACTAATCTAAATATAATGGCAGATTCCTTAATATAAGTTCTTTGATATAAGTTATTGGTAGAGTGTCTTTTAGAATCTAAAATAGCTAGTCTATAAAGACTAAAAAACCCTTTGTTTTTCAGGATACAGTGGATAGTCTCCAAGCAGTAGTCAGAAGTAGCAGAGATGGGTTTGGATGTATTAGCTTTAATATTGGCTATTCAAGAAGATTAACTTGGTACGTCAACCTTTTGGAACGCTCCAACAATATACGCCACAGGTCTGTGAACTATTCCCTCTGTGGCCGGAGAGGAGCTATTACTGTCATTCAGCTGTTTGCAGAGATCCTGAATTTGTTCAACACCTGCCAAATCATGGCAAAAGGAGGAAATGCATAAAGATCCAAATTTGGCCAGTCTTGTAACATGGCATCTACCTTCCAAGCTATGGGATTCAGCACAGTGATGCTGCAATCATATTTACTCGCAAGCAACCCCACCATTCCAAATATCTCGACATATGACGAAGCATTGATTCGTTAGGCCACATCAGGCTCTTCCTGCTAAGTTGGTCTGCTAATACATATGACTTCTCAGAAATGTACCGAGGAAGAAGAGCAACGCCTCTCAGACTTGTCTATGATAACAGTGTGTCTGCTATCTGATACAGGGATGGAGATCTTCTACAACCTTGGTTCCTAATGTAGGCCAGTGACCTCGTATTGTCCAAGAACACCGACACTGACCTTCCTACTACTAATATTTTCCAAGATGATTTATATAGCTCAATTCACCAATTTTGTTTTGGATAGAATAGATAAATTGTTATCTCACATGCAAAGAAATTCTGGTGATTCTAGTTCTTGTTTAGTGTTGAAGCTTTTTATACCCAAAGATGCTCTGACCTAAAGTTTTATTTCTGACCTAAAGTTTTATTTCTAAGTTTTTATTCACAAATTAGTTACCAAATCTTGTTCTAGATTACAATTTAACCTGCATTATTCAGCCCATCTTTTAAAGTACAAAACCTTTAAATGCAGGACTTGCAAGTTGGTTTTTGTCTGTGGGAAATAAAGTAAGGTATTCTTGCAATACACTCCTATGCTGATTCTATATTACGAGTTATTAGTAATATTTTCAAAAAGAAATTTGTAACTTTGTAAGCCATTGGGATTTGAATTTGGTTTTGGATTATCTGACTTGTTAAGAAAAAATCTGTTTCAGATAGGGTTTCTGAGGCTGTAGCAGCCTTTATGTTTTGTGATTAAAAGAAAACTTGTCTCAATGGCTGGGACACTCCCAAAGGTACATAAATATTAATTGATTTCTCCTCCTATATTGGGTTCTATTTTAGATGAAAATAGGATTAAATAATTTCTCAACTAGGTACCAGGACTCCAAACATGCTTCCAGATTAATTTCTAGGTATATCTATGTTTCTAACTTAAAAGCCAAATTGCTCTGATAGCCTTAAAATTGTTACCACAGAATTCCTTTAGTATCAATGGTAGAATATCAGGATTGCAATCTAGTAGACATTCTGGAAAAGTTGTCATCCTGACTCGATCTTATCAGAGAATATTATGATGGTCTTTCCTTATAAATCCCGATAGGATGAAGACTTTCCCACTTTTATCACATCTGGGAGACTTTTCTCGATCTGTGGGTGCTAGCCATAGTCAAAGAAGGTTACTGGATTTCTCTAAACTCCAATTCTTCTTTGACCAAGAACCATTCCCATTTCAAAGTTATTTTACAACATCAAAGACACAGATTTTGAAACTAGAAATTGTGAAACTTTTGGAAAAAAGACCTTCGTGTTTTTTAGCAGGTTATTTCTAGTCCCCAAAGCTTCAGGGGGGTTGTGGACCAGTTTTAGATGCCTCACCCATCAAAAACTTTAAAAGTTCTCACAAAGCTTTGGCTGGAAAATCCCTCAGCAGTTTTTGAGGCAATAATTATAGAGAGAAGATTGGATGTTTTCAATAAACCTCTCAGAAGCATCTTTTCACATACTACTAACCTCAATTCTTAAAATATCTCAGTTTTGTTAAAGGTTTAAAGGTTTACCAGCTCAACTGGCTGTGTTTCAGTCACAAGACAGTACCTCTAGCATTCACCATTTTAAAACAGTAAAAGTTCCAGGCCCAAAAGTTATTTTATACCTGGAAACATTTTACAGGAAATAAACCTTCTCCCTAAGTTTATTCTGGGAAACTCGAATATCTTAGCAGACCAGTAAGGAGGAAAAGCCATATTCCTCCAAATGAATGGTCTCTAAACCTGTCAGTATGTCTAGAAATTTGGACAAGTTTGCAACATAACTGAAAAAAAAATATAAAAGTATTTTGTTCATCAGTTACAGATCACAGATTTCTTAGTATGGAAAGTAGATGCCCAGTTACAAGAGTTATCAAATCTGGATCTTTGCACATTTCTACCATTCTCCATGATTCAACGAGTGATAAACTAGTTGAAAATTTCTAAAACAGCAGGAAGATGTTGGTAGACCTGTTCTGGCCACAAATGCAATGGTCCACACATCTGTGACCTCTTTGATTAGATATCCAAGAAGGTTGCCATACAAAAGCTAATCTTCTCTGACAACCATTTTTGGAGGTAATTCACCCAAACCTTATCCATCACAAGATTTTCCTTTAGATGAAGAGCTTGTACACAGCTAAAAAACTTGAAGCTATTTGTGTTATGCTGACTGTTGGTGATTATGATCTTTTGACATGATGATCTACAGTCACACCCTACGCATTGCTGGAAGTATTACAGAATTGGGAGATACCTGGAATTTGAAAAACCAAAGAGACCCTCTGAGATATATGATGATGATGGTTCCAGCATTCTACTAGATTTTGTTGTTCCTGACACTGAGGAATCAAGTCTTTGCATCTGTATTTCTGGCCCAGCACTGAATGAGGTTAGATTGTAAGATCCACATCTTTAGAAGGTCCAAAGGCACAGCTTTTAATCTTCTCTACTGATGAGTCCAAAACCGACCAATCATCGAGATAAATGAAGACTCTCATACAACTATTTAGAACCCTGAGTTAATATCTTCGTAAAAACCCGAGAATCTGTATTCAAACAGAAACACCTCATTTCCTAGAGAAAATAGTCAACTATGTTTCTTTAAAGTTTTCAGCTTCTATCAGCAAAGATCAAATACTGACTTTTCCCACACAAAGAATTGTCTGGTCCTACTATCTAACAATGTTACTTAGTGAAATTATCCGACTAGGGCTAAGAATTGGACAATTTAGGACAATTCAGAGGCAGATTTCAGTGCTATATCTATTAGTGCTAATACGAGACTTTGTACAAACATCTGTTTACCAAGCACCTCCCTTGTGAAGAATAGTAATGTAATTCTGGTTTCCAGTAACTCCAAAGGAAGAGGGGTTAGCATGAATACTCCAAGCACTTTAACATAAGGCATTTTTTATGCAGGCTTTATTAACCCCGGCAATTTTAACTCTAGCATGTTTTACACTATAATTAACGATTTTGATAATTCTCAAACATTCAATAGGGTGATCAAACATTTTCAAGAGGTAACATTTTCTAGAATCAAGCAAAAAAAAGATGCAGAAAATAACTTTTTGGAGAACAAATAGCTGTTTATTTTCTTACTGAAGACAATTGCAGACCAATTACAAGAAATATAGCTTTAAGAACTGACTGCTTATTCTTTGATGTCACCTCAAACTAAAAACAAGTAGACATATTTTTCAGGAATATTTAATGGTTGTAAAAACCTAATGGATAAGTATTTGCCTGGTGATCTGTTGGACGAGGGTTCGAGACCCTCTCGAGCTGGATAGTTTCTTGTAGTGTCTGCAACTTTACCATCATTGTGAGCTAAGGAGCGTGGGTAAGGGGGAGCCTATAGATCTACCTGCCGAGTCACCAGCAACCATTGCCTGGCCCTTCCTGGTCCTAGCTCACTGGCACCGTCGTTCAATTAGTTCGGTATGCATGTTGCATAAGATTTTTCATAATTCTGACCACCCTTTACATTCAGATCATCCCAGACAGTTCCGTCCTGTTCGTAATACTAGGCATGCAGTTAATTCTAATAGTCAGGCATCTCAAACAATGCCAATGCTAGACAGGTTCTTCATGGTCACACCAAAGTTCTCCCATGTTGTAAAAGATTTAAATAGTGAGTTTGACTTGGAATTTTACAAAACTAGAGACCATCTTGACCTTGGACCAAGTGCTATCAAGAATAAACAAGGCAGCCACACTGCCCAATGCAATCAGTCATGCATGCATCCCTGATAAGTATATACCAATGATCTTAAATGCAGATGATACTGGTCAAAGGTTCCTTTCTGCGACGAAAGCCGCCTACTAATATTTTGCGTCATGAGTCCTCTGAGACTTTAATACCAGAAGACGACGACCATAGTAATCTTGATACAGTAGTGTTTATCATACATGGCAGGACCTTGAGCTGGCACTTGTAGAAAACACTTTGACTACAGTAACCATGTACAATACCATGAGCCAGGTCACAGCCTAGTAACCACGATTATGAAGGGTAAACATGATATTTTAATTATAAAATAAATTTTTGAATATACTTACCCGGTGAATATATAATAGCTGCTGCTCAGCGGCTCGACAGAAAACACACTCAAAAACTCGCGAGCGATCGCTATGAAGGTTGCGGGTGTGCCCACCAGCGCCAACTATCGGCCAGATACCACTCCTGCATGTAACCAAACCCTTCAATTCTTCTCGTCCCGCTGCGTCTCTATTGGGGAGGAAGGGAGGGCCTTTAATTTATATATTCACCGGGTAAGTATATTCAAAAATTTATTTTATAATTAAAATATCATTTTTAAATATTTAACTTAGCCGGTGAATATATAATAGCTGATTCACACCCAAGGCGGTGGGTAGAGACCAGAGTTAATTAAGTTTACAGCGTATATGCTAAGAGCTTTTGACAGTTATCAATATAACAAAACCCAAATATATAGGTACCTGGTAAGGAAGTTGACTTAGACGATTACTCTGCCTTGTAAGTCTGTCTTCCTCACGAAGCCCAGCGATCCTCTTAGGATGCTGAAAGACTCCCAGGAGCTGAAGTATGCAGGGTTGCAACCCATACTAACAGGACCTCATCAAACCCCTAATCTGGGCACTCTCAAGAAATGACTTTGACCACCCGCCAAATCAACCAGGATGCGAAAGGCTTATTAGCCTTCCGTACAACCCATAAAAAACAATATTAAAAACATTTCAAGAGACAGATTAAAAAGGATATTGAAATTAGGGAAGTGTAGTGGTAGAACCCTCACCCACTACTGCACTCGCTGCAACGAATGGACCCAGTGTGTAGCAGTCCTCGTAAAGAGTCTGGACATCTTTCAAGTAAAATGACGCGAACACTGACTTGCTTCTCCAAAAAGTCGCGTCCATGATACTTTGCAGAGATCTATTTTGCTTGAAGGCCACGGAGGTTGCTATAGCTCTAATTTCGTGCGTCTTAACCTTAAGCAAAGATTGGTCTTCCTCATTCAAGTGGGAATGAGCTTCTCGTATTAAAAATCTGATAAAATATGACAAAGCATTCTTTGACATAGGTAAGGATGGTTTCTTAACCGAACACCATAACGCTTCAGATTTACCTCGTAATGGCTTAGTACGAGCTATAAAACTTAAGAGCTCTAACGGGACATAACACTCTTTCCAGTTCGTTGCCTACGATCTCTGATAAGCAAGGAATATCAAAAGATTTAGGCCAAGGACGAGAAGGCAGTTCATTTTTGGCCAGGAAACCAAGTTGAAGAGAACAAATGGCTTTTTCTGTAGAAAAGCCGATGTTCTTACTGAAGGCATGAAGTTCACTGACTCTTTTAGCCGAGGCCAAGCACACCAGGAAAAGAGTCTTAAGAGTGAGATCCTTCAGGGAGGCTGAATGTAATGGCTCAAACCTGTCTGACATGAGGAACCTTAGGACCACGTCTAAGTTCCATCCAGGAGTAGCCAAACGACGTTCCTTAGAGGTTTCAAAAGACTTAAGGAGATCTTGTAGATCTTTATTGTTGGAAAGATCTAAGCCTCTATGCCGAAAGACCGAAGCCAACATGCTCCTGTAGCCCTTGATCGTGGTAGCTGAAAGGGAGTGAACTTTTCTCAGGTGTAAGAGAAAATCAGCGATTTGGGCTACAGAGGTACTGGACGAGGATACAGATGCTGACTTGCACCAGTCTCGGAAGACTTCCCACTTCGACTGGTATACTCTAATGGTAGAAGCTCTCCTCGCTCTTGCAATCGCACTGGCTGCCTCCTTCGAAAAGCCTCGAGCTCTTGAGAGTCTTTCGATAGTCTGAAGGCAGTCAGACGAAGAGCGGGGAGGCTTTGGTGTACATTTTTTACGTGGGGCTGACGTAACAGATCTACTCTTAGAGGAAGACTCCTTGGAAAGTCTACCAGCCATCGAAGTACCTCGGTGAACCATTCTCTCGCGGGCCAGAGGGGAGCAACTAACGTCAACCTTGTCCCTTCGTGAGAGGCGAACTTCTGCAGTACCTTGTTGACAATCTTGAATGGTGGGAATGCATATAGGTCCAGATGAGACCAATCTAGAAGAAAAGCGTCTATGTGTATTGCTGCTGGGTCTGGGACTGGAGAGCAATAGATTGGAAGTCTCTTGGTCATCGAGGTTGCAAAGAGGTCTATGGTGGGTTGACCCCAAGTCGCCCAAAGACTCTTGCACACGTCCTTGTGGAGGGTCCATTCCGTAGGAATTACCTGACCCCTCCGACTGAGGCAGTCTGCTAAGACGTTCAAGTCGCCCTGGATAAACCTCGTTAACAGGGAGATGCCTCGATCTCTTGACCAAATGAGCAGGTCCCTTGCGATCTCGTACAGCGTCAGGGAGTGGGTGCCTCCTTGCTTGGAAATGTATGCCAAGGCTGTGGTATTGTCGGAGTTGATCTCTACCACTTTGTTTCGAAGGAGATGAACTGCGAAGTTCATCAAGGCCAGGTGGACTGCCAAAAGCTCCTTGCCGTTGATGTGCATGCTCCTCTGACTTGAGGTCCACAGACCTGAGCATTCCCGACCGTCCAGGGTCGCACCCCAACCCAAATCCGACGCGTCTGAGAATAGTACATGGTTTGGGTTCTGAACTGCTAGGGAAAGTCCCTCTCTCAGACTGATATTGTCATTCCACCAATTCAGGCATGCCTTTACTGGTTCGGAGATCGGGATTGAGACTGTCTCTAACGTCTTGTCCTTTTTCCAGTGAAAAGCTAGATGGAACTGGAGAGGTCGAAGGTGTAGCCTTCCTAGCGAGACAAACTGCTCCAGGGATGAAAGAGTTCCTACTAGACTCATCCAATTCCTGACTGAGCATCGTTCTCTCTTCAACATCAGTTGGACTTTGAGCAGGGCTTGCTGTATTCGGGGGGCAGACGGAAAAGCCCGAAAAACTGGACTGCGAATCTCCATCCCTAAATACAGTATAGTTTGGGATGGAATCAGCTGGGACTTTTCTAGGTTGACCAAAAGTCCCAATTCCTTGGTCAGATCCAATGTCCAATGAAGATCCTGCAGACAGCGATGACTGGACGAGGCTCTGAGAAGCCAGTCGTTCAAGTACAGGGAGGCTCGGATTCCCGATAAATGGAGGAATTTTGCTACATTCCTCATAAGCCTCGTAAACACGAGAGGAGCAGGACTTAGGCCAAAGCACAGGGCCCGAAACTGGTATACCACATTGTTGAAAACAAACCTCAGAAAAGGTTGGGAATCTGGGTGTATGGGGATGTGGAAGTATGCGTCTCTTAGGTCGAGAGAGACCATCCAGTCTCCCTTTCTGACCGCTGCTAAGACTGATTTCGTGGTCTCCATGGTGAACTTTGTCTTCGTAACAAAGACGTCGAGTGCACTGACGTCTAGCACCGGTCTCCAACCTCCTGTCTTCTTCGGTACTAGGAAGAGACGGTTGTAAAACCCCGGTGATTGAAGGTCCGAGACTTTCACCACCGCTCCCTTCTCTAGCAAAAGAGACACTTCTAGGTTCAGGGCTTGTCTCTTTGACTCCTCTCGGTACCTGGGAGAGAGGTCGATGGGGGAAGTCGCTAGAGGAGGTTTGCGTACAAATGGAATTTTGTACCCCTCTCTGAGCAACCTCACAGATTGTTGGTCTGCGCCCCTCTTCTCCCAGGCTTGCCAGAAGTTCTTCAGTCTGGCTCCTACTGCTGTCTGAGGCTGCGGGCAGTCAGACTCTGCCACGTGAGGACTTGGCTCCTCTCTTCTTTCCTCTCTTTCCCTCGGCACGAGTACTTCCCCTGCTGGGAGCTCTGCCACGAAAGGGCGGAATAAATCTGGACGCCGGAGTGCCTATCCTAGGTCTTGCAGAAAAGGATGTCGAAGGAGTCCCTTTGCGAGCAGAGGACGCAACCAAGTCATGGGTGTCCTTCTGCACGAGTGAAGAAGCTATGTCCTTAACCAATTGTTGCGGGAACAAAAACTTTGATAAGGGAGCAAAGAGCAGTTCAGATCTCTGACAGGGAGTAACTCCTGCCGACAGAAAAGAGCAAAGGGACTCTCGCTTCTTTAGGACTCCCGACGTAAAAGAGGAGGAGAGCTCATTGGAACCATCGCGGATGGCTTTATCCATACAGGACATAATCAGTAAGGAGACATCTCTATCAGCCGATGAGATTTTCCTACTTAAGGCTCCCAAACACCAGTCAAGGAAGTTGAAAACTTCAAGGGCTCTGTAAATGCCTTTCAGCAGATGGTCAAGGTCCGAGGAGGACCAACTAATCTTCGAGCGTCTCATGGCTAGGCGGCGGGGAGAGTCTACAAGGCTTGAGAAGTCGCCCTGGGCAGAGGCAGGGACTCCCAAGCCGAGAACTTCTCCCGTGGCATACCAGACGCTCGATCTAGACGAGAGTTTAGACGGAGGGAAGGCAAAGGCCGTCTTCCCCAAACTCCTCTTGGTTTCCAACCAGTCGCCTAAAAGCCGTAAAGCTCTCTTGGAAGAGCGAGAGAGCACAAGTTTTGTAAAGGCTGGCATGTTAGCAGGTACGCCTAGAACAAACTCAGACGGCGGCGAACGAGGAGCAACAGCGACGAAGTGATCGGGAAACAACTCCTTAAAAATTAACATGACTTTCTTAAAGTCCATTGATGGAGGAACTGTTCTGGGTTCGTCCACATCCGAAGGATGATCATCATGCTGAGGGTCAGCAACGTCCTCATCAGAAGGATCCTCATCTGACAACTGCTGAGAAACAAGCAAAGGGGTTGGCAACGCTTGACACGCAGCGTCCACACGCACTGGTGCATTAGTAGCGGACCAGGACGCAACGTCATGTAACTGCTTAACAGTCTGTGAACTGTCAACAACAACAGGTGCGTGAGGACGCTCGGCGTCCACTCGAGACTGTTTTGACTGCCTAGTCTGAGCAGTCAAAACAACTCTAGACTGCGGTGGTTGACGCTCAGCGTCAAAACAAGTCAACTCCGATGGTTGGCGAACGTCCTGAACGTCAACAGGAGCATTAGTAAGTGGCCTAACGTCCAAATGCGGCTGAAAATCAACACGAGACCGCATCGAGTGAGGCTCTACATAACGTGACTGACGTGACTTAGCTACGCCAACGTCAACAGGACGCACAAAGGTTCGTTTGGGTGGCTGAAGGCCAGGATCTCGACGAGATAAACGGCTAGGCTCAACGTGAACCTTATCGGCAGCATAGTCTTCCATAAGGGAGGCAAGCTTAGTCTGCATGTCCTGCAGTATAACCCATTTAGGGTCCACGGGAATGGGTGCGGTAAACGACGGGGTTAACGTCTGAGACGGCACAACCTTGCCTACACCAAGACTTTCTGAGCCTGTGTAACGTTGCTGCTTAGGCGGCGAGCAGTCATCTGATGACTGCAACGGGTCAGAACTGTCCCAATGACTACATCCAGGACGCTGGACCTGTCCTGAAGGGACCGACTTTCGCTTAAGGGGCCTAGAAACCTTGCTCCACGGTTTCTTATGCGAAAAGCCTTCGGAAGACGAGGAGAAAATGGGCTCTCTCGTCTTATGGTAGGGGCGATCTTGATGAGATACGCCTGATACCATAGAGGGAACGTCTGTTCGCTGATCAAGGCCTCTCGAACCCATAAGTCGTACGACATTACTTCTCCCCTGGGCTTGGGAGCTTGCAAGAGGTCTCGGACTAGGTGAACGACAGGCACGAACAGACGAACCCTCGGTCGCAACACTGTTCACAACACTTTGCGCACTAATCACTTTCCCACTATTTTCCGCTGTGGCACTCTGACACTTAAGCTCTTTAACGTCAGCCATGAGTTGATTACGATCAGTTGCTAACGCTTCAACTCTTTCCCCCAAGGCATGAATAGCACGTAACATGTCTTGCATAGATGGTTCCTGAGTGCCAGAAGGGGGGTTAGGTACAACCACTACAGGGGAAGGATTAGGTTCAGGGGCATGTGGAGAGGAAAAATCTACTGACCTAGAGGAACTCCTCCTTACCCTATCTCTCTCTAGCCTACGTGCATACTTATCGTATTCGAGCCAATCGAATTCCGAAAGGCCCACGCATTCCTCACACCGATCTCCCAATTGACAGGTTTTACCCCGACAATTGGAACACACAGTATGTGGGTCGAGAGATGCCTTTGGAAGACGCCTATTACAGTCCCTAGCATTACACTTACGAAATCTAGGTACTTGTGAAGGGTCAGCCATTTTGAATTAGTTAAAGAAAGTCCAAAAAACAATCCAAGTCATCAACAATTAAATCTGTCCAATAAAGAGTTCAAGAGTTTAAGTTGAGGAAAAACACCTGCACTGCGAAAGCTCAAACCAAAATGAAGTACTTCACCAAATATGTTGAGAAAACTCCAGGTTATACAGCGAGTATTGATACGTCTTGTCGTCAAGGTCGACAGAGAAGAATTGAAGGGTTTGTTTACATGCAGGAGTGGTATCTGGCCGATAGTTGGCGCTGGTGGGCACACCCGCAACCTTCATAGCGATCGCTCGCGAGTTTTTGAGTGTGTTTTCTGTCGAGCCGCTGAGCAGCAGCTATTATATATTCACCGGCTAAGTTAAATATTTAAAAATGTGAATGATTTTTCAGAGAAGAATTTTACGCTTTTGCAAACATGTCTAATTCGAGCGTCAAAAACCTACTCATGTTCCCATTTGTGGAACTCAAGAGTTGAGAAGGCTTTTCACCATAGTCCTGAGGAAGTCTAGATGGAAGAAAATTATTTTCAGTCTCCAATCCATTCTTACGAACTAGGCTTGCCTCATACTTACAGGGTTCCTAAGCTCAGATATACTCTACAGTCTTAAGGACTCTCTTACAATTTATGTCAAGGGTGGTCAGGTCGCTTTGGTTCCATCCATACCCCAAACCTGTGTGTTTCCTTTACTCTATCCTCTCCTTCCAAGCCTACAAGAGCTAGGAAGTCAAGTAGGACAAAGGAAGACTCTACCACTCTTTGGTTCAGGTAGCAGGCATATTGTTCAGCCCGATGAAGCTGTAAGCGCCGCTGTTCCTACCTGTGATGGTGTCACCCGACACGCTGCCATCCCTGCACGTGATGAAACTTCTTTATGCGTGGGACAAGCCAACAATACAAATCAAGTAGTCATGCTCATCCTAAATGACGACACACCACGTGCCAACATTTCAATGTGAGAGCATTCCACTACAACATAACACTGCTATCGCACAACATGTTCCCACCAGAACCTCACAAGCTACTTTACAATAATGCACCCCAGAGGGCATGATAGATTGAACCCCCATTATTTCAAAGTTCCCTGGAGTTTTATAAACATCCAGCAAGGGCTCATGAGGACAAAGCATTGACTTACGCTAATAGCAAACCTGTCTTATGCTAATAGAATATCTATGTGCAACACTAACAGAAAACCTATTAATTTTCATAATCACCCACACACTAGCTCTGGGACTAACGTCCATAATGCTTCATGCTGGGTCACGCGTTTTATGGAACAACACTCTGTATCAGCCCATTCTTTGTGGGTACAGAGGACAGGAAGAGCTTTTCCCCCTTTCCCACCAGTCATACCTCCATCTGACACAGATGAGGTGATTTTCTTTAAACGTCGTAGACGAGGCCCACGCCGTAGATGTCCTATGTGGCAACATACAGAGAATTCACTCTCCCATCATAAATCGAGCTCTGAGAGAGATTTCAACTCTTTCCTCTCACACTGTTGATAAAGGCAAATGCTCTTATAATGGGAATGAGCTAGACTTCTCCCATTCCTTTTCTACCTCCTATTCCAGTCACAATATGAATGACAAGGGAATAGAAGGATATTCGAGGAAGAGTTAAGAACCAAATGACTGTTAAAACAAAACAGCCAATTATCCCAAAATGAAAATGACATTACTATTAATGATACTGTGACCTTGCTGCACGCACAAGCACCAGCTCAGCTGATATAATCCCCCTTAAAGTCCCGACATCCGGCTCAGAAGCCTCACATTTTATCAAGATTATGAGCCTCATCCATTGTTTAGATGGACTGGATGTTGTTCAAATGGACTGGATAAGCCCACTCATGTGCAAACTGCTAAGAGACAGTGCACTATTGACTCAATCTTCCCACAATCTCAAAGCCCCAGACACATGTTTGATGTGGCACTTTCTATCCACACTGAAGATACTTTACACTTACTCAATACTCAAGTCTCAGCGTAAGAAAATTCAATAAAGGCCAGTAGGTCCTCAAAGCTACAGCTATTTTTCGTAGCTATATAAACCCAAGTCATTTATATGGGTTACTCCTAGTCTGGTTTTCTATGAACAAAGAAAATTTATTGCATCATACTCAGTTAATAAGCAACCACTGCGCATGCGACTCGGGAAGCCTATTCCTAACGCTTTCTTGTTTCCTCAAATTCTCTTGGTCAAAGACTTACAGGTCAGTTGCAGCGGGATCTCTGATAAATGACTAGGGCTTGTATATCTAGGAAAAATATGAATTGATTTTGAAATTTATAGTTTATTCCTAAGAAGATACAAACCTCTTGAGTCATCTATATGGGAGTCTTCCTAAGGTGGGAGGAAGCCTCCATTAAGAGGTATGCCTTTCCTACCTCATAGATACAATTACTATAAGTAATGGCAAGGGATCAAAGTAAATAATTTGTGAACAGTACAACCGGGTCGTAAAGAGGCAAGGCTGCACGTTCTATTCTAAAGGATAATAATTGTTGCCAGGTGTGAAGTCATATGAACATCAAGTGTTACATAATATCAAATATTCAATATATCATCAAACACTAAAAATTCAAGGCATTGTTACTTGCATTAAGGTGAATTTCAAGATTACCATCCACCTTAGTGTCCATTACATACCTTTGTAATGAAGTGAATAAATAATGCCCGAGATAAAAAAGTTACGTGTCCCGTAAGAGTTTACAATTAGATTATTTGTTGTGCTTCAACAATAAGACCTAATGAGGTGTCTAAAGATCTGTATGTGCAATCTTTAAGATAATGATCCCTAAAAGTGGTTTGTCTCTTCTATACACCAGCATTGAGGACTTGTGCTATAGAGCAGTTTCTGTGGAACACTAAGGCTTTGCCAAGCTCACATATATGATGTACACAAGGAGTGGCCCTGGCGATGCTTCCCCGGAGGATTTATAAGCTCTTATGATCATTTCTCTTAACCAGAGAGAGATAGTGTTTCTGGATATCATACTTTCTTTTTGGAGCGACCAGTGCTCACAGCTAAATTGGTGATTTTAGGACTAAGATACTGCGTTCTTTTCAGATATTGATGCACTGTTCTTACGGGGCAGAGTAACACGTCATAGGATCTCTGTCCTAGCTTATTTGAGAGGGAAATTTGAAGAAGTAGAGTGAAATTTTCTTTTATTGTTATTCCTAATGTTATGAGGCTGTGTAGCTGTTTTTTTTTTTTGTTAATGGCTTAAAATTCGAAGGAATGATTCAGAGAAATACTTTGATGATGATGATGATGACATTGATACAACTGAAACATACATTTTGAACATAACTGAATTAACAAATGGAATTATCTGAGAAGGGATTCAAGGCAAACCCAAAATTCACAACTTGGCTAGTTTCAGCAGTTACCAAAAAAAAACGATGGGTTTCTCTGCTTTTAACCAATGTTTAATAACCTATACAGACAAACTTTAGCATGCTACTCATGTTATATTGTAACCTCATGATCAAAACTAACATAATACCTTTAAAACAAAAGTGAAAAACTGTTGGATCCAGGTTCAAATCAATTAAAATACATAAAGAATAAAAAATGGTAAAAACACTAAAGACTAACCTTCAGAGCAGATGTTCCTGCATACTGCTTGCTGATTGTGTCCCCATTATTGGCCCACATGATCTGCAAGATTGAACGACAGGCTGGAGGAAGAGGGTGTTCTGGGGGTATCATACCAAGCTTCACAAACTGATTTTCAAGGACTGACTTCGCAATGGCTGTCTGAAATGAGAAAAAGATACACTGAATAGAATTTTCTATTGTATCCAAAAACATATTTGAAAATTATAAGAGAGTTTACAATGAAGAGACCACCCCTAAAAATATTAATCATATATAAAGTTTTTATAAATACCTAAACTACTACATGGATGCCAGTATCATTGTCAGTATTGTTTAATACATACATACATATACCAAAGCACTTCCCCCAATTTTGGGGGGTAGCCGACATCAAACAAATGAAACAGAAAAGGGGACCTCTCCTCTCTACATTCCTCCCAGCCTGACAAGGAACTCAACCAAGTTCGGCTGGTACTGCTAGGGGTGCCACAGCCCACCCTCCCCCGTTATCCACAACAGATGAAGCTTCATAACGCTGAACCCCCTACTGCTGCTACACCCGCGGTCTTCCAGGGCACCGGAGGAAGCAGCAGAGCCTACCGGAACTGCGTCACAATCGCTTGCCATTCATTCCTATTTCTAGTACGCTCTCTTGCCTCTCTCACATCTATCCTCCCATCACCAATAGCTTCCTTCACTCCATCCATCTACCCAAACCTTGGCCTTCCTCTTGTACTTCTCCCATCAACTCTTGCATTCACCACCTTCTTTAGCAGACAGGCATTTTTCATTTTCTCAACATGGCCAAACCACCTCAGCACATTCATATCCACTCTAGATGCTAACTCATTTCTTACACCCGTTCTCACCCTCACCACTTCGTTCCTAACCCTATCTACTCGGGATACATCAGCCATATTCCTTAGACATTTCATCTCAAACACATTCAATTTCTGTCTCTCCGTCACATTCATTCCCCACAACTCCGATCCATACATCACAGTTGGTACAACCACTTTCTCAGACAGAACTTTCTTTACATTCATGCCCAACCCTCTATTTTTTACTACTCCCTTAACTGCTCCCAACACTTTGCATCCTTCATTCACTCCCTGACGTACATCTGCTTTTACTCCACCATTTGCTGCAACAACAGACCCTAAGTAATCAAACTGATCCACCTCCTCAAGTAACTCTCCATTCAACATGACATTCAACCTCGTAACACCAACCTACCTTCTCGTACATCTCATAACCTTACTCTTACCGCCATTAACTCTCAACTTCCTTCTCTCACACACTCTTCCAAATTCTGTTACTAATCGGCCAAGCTTCTCTTCCGCGTCTGCAACCAGTACAGTATCATCTGCAAACAACTGATTTACCTCCCATTCAAGGTCATTCTCGTCTACCAGTTTTAATCCTCGTCCAAGCACTCGAGCATTCACCTCTCTCACCACTCCATCAACATACAAGTTAAACAACCATGGCGACATCACATCCCTGTCTCAGCCCCACTCTCACAGGAAACCAATCGCTCACTTCACTTCCTATCCTAACAAATGCTTTACTACCTTTGTAGAAACTTTTCACTGCATGCAACAACCTTCCACCAACTCCATAAAACCTCATCACATTCCACATTGCTTCCCTATCAACTCTATCATACGCTTTCTCCAGATCCATAAACGCAACATACACCTCCTTACCTTTTGCTAAATATTTCTCGCATATCTGCCTAACTGTAAAAATCTGATTCATACAACCCCTACCTCTTATAAAACCACCCTGTACTTCTAAGATTGCATTCTCTGTTTTATCCTTAATCTTATTAATCAGTACTCTACCATACACTTTTCCAACTACACTCAACAAACTAATACCCCTTGAATTACAACACTCAAGCACATCTCCCTTACCCTTATATAGTGGCACAATACACGCACAAACCCAATCTACTGTTACCACTGATAACACAAAACACATTAAACAATCTCACCGACCATTCAAGTACAGTCACACCCCCTTCCTTCAACATCTCAGCTCTCACACCATAATAATAATAATAATAATAATAATAATAATAATAATAATAATAATAATAATAATAATAATAATAATACATACATACATATACCAAGGCACTTCCCCCAATTTTGGGGGGTAGCCGACATCAACAAATGAAACAAAACAAAAAAAAGGACCTCTACTCTCTACGTTCCTCCCAGCCTAACAAGGGACTCAATCGAGTTCAGCTGGTACTGCTAGGGTGCCACAGCCCACCCTCCCACATTTTCCACCACAGATGAAGCTTCATAATGCTGAATCCCCTACTGCTGCTACCTCCGCGATCATCTAAGGCATTGGAGGAAGCAGCAGGGCCTACCGGAACTGCGTCACAACCGCTCGCCATTCATTCCTATTTCTAGCACGCTCTCTTGCCTCTCTCACATCTATCCTCCTATCACCCAGAGCTTCCTTCACTCCATCCATCCACCCAAACCTTGGCCTTCCTCTTGTACTTCTCCCATCAACTCTTGCATTCATCACCTTCTTTAGCAGACAGCCATTTTCCATTCTCTCAACATGGCCAAACCACCTCAACACATTCATATCCACTCTATCCGCTAACTCATTTCTTACACCCGTTCTCACTCTCACCACTTCGTTCCTAACCCTATCTACTCGAGATACACCAGCCGTACTCCTTAGACACTTCATCTCAAACACATTCAATTTCTGTCTCTCCATCACTTTCATTCCCCACAACTCCGATCCATACATCACAGTTGGCACAACCACTTTCTCATATAGAACTCTCTTTACATTCATGCCCAACCCTCTATTTTTTACTACTCCCTTAACTGCCCCCAACACTTTGCAACCTTCATTCACTCTCTGACGTACATCTGCTTCCACTCCACCATTTGCTGCAACAACAGACCCCAAGTACTTAAACTGATCCACCTCCTCAAGTAACTCTCCATTCAACATGACATTTAACCTTGCACCACCTTCCCTTCTCGTACATCTCATTAACCTTACTCTTACCCACATTAACTCTCAACTTCCTTCTCTCACACACTCTTCCAAATTCTGTCACTAATCGGCCAAGCTTCTCTTCTGTGTCTGCAACCAGTACAGTATCATCCGCAAACAACCACTGATTTACCTCCCATTCATGGTCATTCTCGTCTACCAGTTGTAATCCTCGTCCAAGCACTCGAGCATTCACCTCTCTCACCACTCCATCAACATACAAGTTAAACGACCACGGCAACATCACACATCCCTGTCTCAGCCCCACTCTCACCGGAAACCAATCACTCACTTCATTTCCTATCCTAACACTTGCTTTACTACCTTTGTAGAAACTTTTCACTGCTTGCAACAACCTTCCACCAACTCCATATAACCTCATCACATTCCACATTGCTTCCTTATCAACTCTATCATACGCTTTCTCCAGATCCATAAACACAACATACATACACCTCCTTACCTTTTGCTAAATATTTCTCGCATATCTGCCTTACTGTAAAAATCTGATTCATACAACCCCTACCTCTTCTAAAACCACCCTGTACTTCTAAGATTGCATTCTCTGTTTTATCCTTGATCCTATTAATCATTACTCTACCATACACTAATGGCTACTGAAGACTCAGCAGATAAACCTATAGGCTCCCCCAAACACACCATCCTTAGCTCACAAGGAAGGTGAGGTTGCAGATCACCAGGTACGGACATTTCCAATAAGCCATCACCATCTCATTTAGCAAAGCTTTGTTTAATAACAATTCAGACTTACAATGTGTATTTTTGAGCGGTTTGGTATTAAAGTTTTTTAATGAAAATCTCGCCAAGTTAACAAACCATAAATTACCTCTACTACACAAGGAAACCTAAACTTGTATTTATTTCCATATACCAGAGATTTAATTGTGCTTACAACTAGATGAGTCTTGTCTATTCACAATTACTCTATTTTCCAAAACTTTCACTATCTGGTACCTTTGGAAACTTCAAACACAATTCCTTGGAATGTTTTAAATCAGAAAGGAAATCTAAAATAATATATTTCTAAGAATATTAATAATAAAAAGACAGGATCACAGAATGTTGAAGTAAATTGACTATCAAAAGGATTTTGAAAGCTCTGAGCAATTCTCCTACAGTAGTATAATCCAACTTTACCGAGATTTCAGCAAAAGACAGTGCTAGTTTCTAGTAAACAAAGTACATTACTATAATCTTCTGGAAAGTTAGTTGAGTACAAGTTGTAGTATTATAATTTTGTAAAGTGAAATAACTGCCATAACTCTTTAGCCAACATAATTAAAATATCAATAGTGAACAATTTGTGTATATGGGTATGCAGTATTGCCAAACCCGCAGCTTACCCGCCCAATTGGGCTAGTTTTGAACACCTTGCCACGGGTTATAAAAGGGTACCACTACTTGCCTGAAATTGGGCTACTCAGGAAGAAATAAACCGTGGCGCCAATAAATTGTTTAAATGGTCTTTATAAGTGCAATTTCTTTTATAATAATTTCAAGGTGGAAATGTAGATTGATTATTCTATTTCAAATTTCAAATTTCAATAGTTCACAGACAGTTTAAACCATCATTGTAGATTGCTTGGACCTTCCAGGCCAGCCAGACACGGGCAAACGATTAAGATTTGGATAATTGGTTTCCCCACATCTGCATGTCAAAAACAAGATTATTCTTACAATTGGAGGAAATACCTTTACTCCTCAAAGGTGGGACACACCGACACGCTAAATCAGTTAATCTGCAGGTATTAACCCAGGTCAGATTCTTCACTCATAGCTTCATTGTGAGTTGAAAACATTCTCGATTTTTTGTTTTCTTTTGAGAGAGATAGAGGGGTTGAAATTATGGTACATTGTACGGGCATTATTGTACATGGTACGTAAGCCCTGAATAGTACATGTACCATAATTATGGTACACATAGCAACCCTGCATACAATGTCTATCAGTATTTTTTTTTAAGTGATAAAAGGATAATGAAACTGCTAAATTTGTAATTGACCAAGCAATCAAACGTGTCACAGATGCGACCAACATATAAAAAACTACTTTGTTTCATATTTGCAAGGAAAATTGGGTCAAGGCTATTAAGCATACTGATAACATTATAAAGGAAGACATGAAAAATGATGCCTGTATTAACTAATTCATTGAATCTTTTGTGATAGAACAAACTTCATCTGACGAAGAGTCACCATAACCACGTTTGATAACTGAACCTTTGTTGTAAAAACTTTTTTTTCATTAATTGAATAAATTCTAAAACAATTCAATCACCAATGTAAATATACTATATTAAACTTAGTTAATTAAATCCTTTTATGATCATGTTGAATGAACAACAAATCTCTATTCTTTTTATTTTGCTCATTTTAATTTTGTTA